>NC_080727.1:8320000-8452500 GCF_019097595.1 Hemibagrus wyckioides
TGTCTGACTGACTTGCCTGACAAATGGTATTAAGCATATTGCCATGGGATTGTCTGCCAAATTTATAATCAATATTTCTCAAGCTTTTACCTGTGTGGCTCAGATCAGACTCAGGTCATTTAGCTTCTACCAGAAGTGCAAATAATAGAAATTGTGCAAATGAAGTGCAAATAAATAAATAAATAAATAAATAAATAGATAGATAGATAGATAGATAGATAGATAGATAGATAGATAGATAGATAGATAGATAGATAGATAGATAGATAGATATGGTTATGTTAGTTCATATGTGCCTAGAAAGGTATGTGCAAGTTGTATTACAGCACATAATGTATAAAGAAAAATATAATTATAATATATATATTTATTTATAATTATATTGTAGCAGAATGTTTTTTAACTCATGTTGTTTCTCAACCAGTGATTCTTGTAATAATTCTACTGAACTCCGAACCTTTGCGGCAGTTTAAATAATTTCATACATTTTAATTAGATTGAAATGAATTAATTAAAATCATTTCCTTTATTTTACTATGTGGTTTTAATTAGTGACTTAAAAAAAAGTACAGACAGTTAATTTTGCCATCTTTATCTTTTATTGTTTCACAGCTTCACTTCCTTTTCTTTGGGTCATTTCTGTTTATTATTTTGCTTATTACTGTCCCTAAAGCGGTCAGTCCCTATCTTGAAATGAATAATAATAATAATCGAAATAATAATAATGAAAAGCTCTACAACTGATATTGAATTTAGCAGACACATGCAAAAACACAGGGAATATGTTACCATGATCAGGTCAGATCTCTAAGGTGTGCTAATTAAGCGCTCCATTAGCTTATTACTCTTGTTCCATATTCTCTTTTTATTTCTTGTTCTTGCTTTCTAATAACAATGTCTTTTGCTACAGTCACTGGCACAATGCTTCCTGCTAATGCGCCTTTTTTCTCCATAACCATCTTCTCTCTCTCTCTCTCTCTCTCTCTCCACTTTACTAAGCCTTCTGAGACACCTTGGCCCTCACATTCAATATCCACTAGCAGTTTAATACCTACGTTATTGCAACCTTTATGATTCCAGTGTTGCGTAAATTGAATGTTTTCACTGAAGCAGCTGCACTCACTGGGAATTCACACGATAACCTAATCTGGTCCCTTTTCAATTTCACAGAAGTGGCTGACCCTTGCAGCCTTGGTTTTTACCTTGCACTGTCTCTCACTCTCTCTCTCTCTCTCTCTCTCTCTCTCATGATATGAGGTATTAGTTCATTAGGCCACCTTATAAACTGTAATGTCGAAAGGGCAAAATTTCCCATTAAGCAACTAGTGTTAAGTCCCAAGTTCTCTAGTGGACATGAGGAAAAAAATAGTAATATTTTTTAAAGTCATATATACACACATGTAGTGATACTGAAGAGTTAAAGGAAAAACATGGACTTTTTTCAATTGTTATCTGTCATTTTTTAATAAGTAAAATTCCTGTTTTTGGCTAGCAGGAGTGGAAACTATAAGGCCTTCTTCCATTAGATCCTATGCATGCAAACTGTTGTGTGTTTTGAGATGTTTTTCTGCTCACTACAGGTGTAAAAAGTGTATATTTGAGATACTATAGCTTTCTTGTCAGCTATAACCAGTCTGTAGGTTCTCCTCTGTCCTCTTTCATCAGCAAGGCATTTCAGTCCCAATATTTTTCTCTTTTTTTTTCTCTTTCTACCAGGAGACCAGCAGCAGCAGTGTCTAACATACTCACACCTTTTTTCCCAATTTTTAACTCGTATCTACATGACTTTATGCATTGCCCTGCTGTTTTACCATAGCCTGATTAAATAATTGCATGAAAGCGCACGTATTCCCAATAAAGTGGATGGTGAGTGTATTATAGTGATTATATTCAGGTTATTATTGCATCAGACTTCCTATTTTCAGGGGATAATCACATGATGAATAGAATCCCTGACACAATCCAATTTCCACTGACCGAGTAGCATGGAAATGTCCGGGATAAGACATTAAGGAGGAGGAGGAGAACAAAATATGCACAATATTTGGAGAAAAGAAAGTCAGATTATTTTTTATATTATTATTACTCTATATTATTTATACTGGTGGAGGGATGCCTGAAAAATGGAACAACTGTAATTATATATGTGCATTAGAAAACAAGCAGATTTTTTATTTATTTTTTTAAAAAAAAGAAACAATTCCAGTCAGGCTACCGGCGTCCGCAATAATTAAATAAATAATATTGGAAACAAAACGCAGAGAATAAATGATGAAATCTTAGCCAACTGGACAACTACTGTCCCAAAGCTGCAAATTAATACAAACCCGACCGCAACTGTCACTTAAGGCTGAATGATTTTCCATAAGAGGGCTCAAATTGCCCTTTCTCCTGCCAAAAAACAACAAAAACAGTTTGCTATTCTCAGCTAAATGGCCATAACATGGAACCTAGAGCACCCTGTGTGTGTGTGTGTGAGAGAGAGAGAGAGAGAGAGAGAGAGAGAGAGAGTGTGTAAAGTGTTTTGGGTTTTTTTTTTTGCCCCTCTCTGTTTCTGCGATGCTTGGCCTAATCTTTTTTTAGTCTAATAGCTAAGAATAACAGCAGTTCTGGCTGTTTTTGCATGTGAAAGTTTTCACACTGCAGTCCTACTCTACATCCTGAGAGGATATATGAGGCTATATGTAGTTATACTATTTATATATTTCAGCAGGTCTTGACTGGATGACAATATTTAATAAATCTGTGAATAAAACTTTTATTCACAGTTGTTCTGTCAAGTCTGTTGGATGGAGTTGGGACACAGAACACTCACATTTCTGTTGCAGATCCTGGGATGAGACTTTTGAATATGTGACACTGGCCTCAAGTTTACCTTTGTTACTGAGTACCTTTGCTACTAAGGTCATTGTCCCATAAATAAATTGCTCGTAGAAACTATAAAAAAAGGCTCAAGTACTCAACAGACAGAATAGGAATGTCCACTGATTCCCTGGAGAAGATCACGACTTTATATAAACCCTGCTGTGTTTACGTCCTTGACAAAACATACCTCTTCATGCAGAAAATCTTAGTCTGGTCTATAAGATGATATTATTATTATTCCATTTTCTTTTCTGGAATAATTTGATGGTCCAATGCAGATATTGGATCATCGAATATTGGATATTATACCACTGGTGCTTGGACCCCTAAAAATTATGGATAACATTTTTTTCTATTAAAAGTTGTGTATTAAAATAAATAAATCAGTTGCTTTTGTACTTTTCACTGCTGTGGTTGAAATGGGATTTAAAAATCCTGACATTTTCCTTCAATTTCTCATTTATATCCTGCTAGTAAACTTCTCACTGCTACCTGGCCTCTAAAACTTTTTTTTTGTTATTAATTTATAATAGAATTTATTTTTTAAAAAAAGATCCTAGTAAAGAACAGGGTTGTTGTACCTAGAGGCACAGTTGGATTATCACACCACTTGGATATTTTGCTCTGCTTCAATGTTTAAATTCAACTAGGACTCCCACTGCAGTACAACCAACAAGATCCATTCTCACTATGTACCAAAAGTAAATCTGTCAATCTTTAAAAATTTACAATTATATTGGAAGAATCAGCAGCAGGATAAGATCCGTGCCTTATATACGGTACACACTGTACATGGACACTGTACATCGATGCACATGTAGAGTATAACACAAGTTATAAGTTTTCGAAGAGAAGCATTTCGGTAACACTTTACAATAACAGCACACAAATATTCCTACACTAATGCCTGAATTAAGACTTAGGGGTCATCCCCCAACTGTTCCCACAAAGTTGGGAACATGAAATTGTCCAAAATGTCTTGGTATGGTGAAACTATAAAGGTTCATTTCACTGGAACTAAGGGGCCAAGCCCAAGCCCTGAAAAATAACACCTGAATTCAATGATCTGGAGGGGTGTTCCAAAACTTTTGACAATATAGTGTAGATTTGGTTTGACCTACTCCGGTTTGAGTTCATTCAGTGTGAACAACCTTGCTGTTTAAAATAACATTTAGCACAAGGCTGTATTTTGCTAATTTGTTTTATTGACTGTTACAGCTGAGTTGCTATGAATTAGCTAACTACAACATATTTCTGGATGAAGTGACATAAGCTAGGGTACACCATATTATCCTTTTTTTTTTTTTTTATTCTCCCTCTCTGACCAACGATGCAAACCAGTCTGCTGAACAGGGACTCTCTTTATCTTAAAGCTACTGTTGCTCTTTTAGTCAAACAGCAGTAATGAAGCTCCGTGTTGCGAAGCAATAGATGGGCGATACCAACTTGTGCAAGAGAAGGGAGAGGGGATTTTAGTATCTTTATCTTTAGAAACTCACCATTGATTAAAAACACCAATAATGTTCTACTACTTCTACACGTTTCAGCTGGCCATGATATATAAATCTTGTATGTTTGTGTGTGTGCACTGGTGCTGATTATTGGGGTAAACTAAATCAAGCATGCTCTACAAGAAAGAGTAAAGGAGGGCAGAAGCAGTAAAGAAGCAGAAACCAAGCCTGAGCCACCCAGAGCTGGTTCTAGTACCTCGGTGGGATTTGAAAAGAAATGGATGGAAAAACAAGTTGTTCTTGTTTATTATTAGTGTGTCTTTCACACTAATATTATAATAAGGAGGATTAAAGTAAATTGTGAAAGTAATCCAGCACCATCCAATGATGTTTGTGTACACAGCAGCATACAGCAAATTATATAAACAATTTGAAATGATGTATGTTTAATTCATATTCTTTCTTATAAATGAATTTTGATTAGTTTATCCCGTATTAATTAATACATTATCTAATTAACATTTACTTGGTGGTCGTTATTCAGGCATGAATTCATACAGTAGGTTTCATGTCTTAGTTCCTTGTTAATTCATGATTAGGACATGCCTTAACTCATCATTAGTTCATATTTAATTAAGTATTAATTCAGGCATTAGTGCAGGATTATTAGTGTACTTTTACTGTAAAGTGTGACCAGCATATCAAATGCCATTGAACACTCTCTTAGTTAAAATGAAATAAAATTCTAATGTGATTTGTTTAAACTGAACTGAGTCAGTTCATCAAGACAAAATACAAATACACTTTTCCTTGACGTTCACTTAAAAACCCCTGTTTTAAAAATCTTATGACATTTGATGTGTTACTTTATCTATACAGATAGTCTTAATAGGAAGGATCAGGAATAATATGGCTGAATTTACATTTGAAATGTCACTAAAAGAAAATGTCACTGGCTGTGTATCTGCATCAGCTTCTTTGAATATTTTTAAAAAGGGCATAAAGGTCATGTCATCAAAAGAGCAGCAGTCACTGAAACACATATTTACTTTCATATTTACAGATTAAGAAAATCTCTCATTACATGTGGGTTTAGAGGTGGCTGGTTACTTTCTTCAGACATGACATGTAAAATGTATGCACATTATAAGTGTTCCTATTCAGAGATTTCTTATGCACAAAATTAAGATGCAGTAAGAAAGAAAGCATGGTAAAGAAAGAAAAGGAAAACAAATATGCAAATCACTACAAATACACCTAAACTGAGAAAGGGACAAAGAAAAAAAAAGAAAGAAATCATCTACTCATGGAGTTGCTTCGTGGAGTTCATGGAGTTGCTTCATGAGACATATATACCATGCATGTGTAATTATCTTCTTCTTCTTTCGGCTTTTCCCTTCAGGGGTCGCCATCATCTCTCTCCATCTATCCCTATCTTCTGCATCCTCAACACTTGCACCCACTAGCTTCATATCCTCATTTATTACATCCATATACCTCCTCTTTGGCTTTCCTCTTTTCCTCCTGCCTGGCAGCTCCATGTCCAACACTCTCCTAGCAATATAGTCACTCTCCCTCCTCTGGACATGTCCAAACCATCTTAATCTGGCCTCTCTAACTTTGTCCCCCAAACGTCCAACATGAGCTGTCCCTCTGATGTACTCGTTCCTAATCCTGTCCAACCTTGTCATTCCCAAAGAGAACCTCAACATCTTCAGCTCTGCTACATGCAGCTCTGACTCCTGTCTCTGTCTCAGTGATACTGTCTCTAAACCATTCAGCATGGCCGGTCTCACCACTGTCTTGTACACCTTCCCCTTGATTCTCGCTGATATTTTTCTATCACACAGAACTCCCGACACCTTTCTCCACCCATTCCAACCTGCCTGCACTTGCTTCTTTACCTCTTTCCCACACTCTCCATTACTCTGGACTGTTGACCCCAAGTACTTAAACTCCTGTACCTTCTTCACCTCTTCATCCGGTAATCTTACTGTTCCACTTCCCTCCCTGTCATTCACACACATGTACTCAGTCTTACTACAACTGACTTTCATTCCTCTTCTCTCCAGCGCAAACCTCCACCTCTTCAGGTTTTCCTCCACCTGCTCTCTGCTCTCACTACAGATCACAATGTCATCTGCAAACATCATTGTCCAAGGAGACTCCTGTCTGACCTCCTCTGACAACTGGTCCATCACCATAGCAAACTTGAAGGGGCTCAGAGCTGATCCCTGATGCAGTCCCACCTCCACTTTGAACTCCTCTGTCTGACCTACAGCACACCTGACCACTGTCCTGCTCCTCTCATACATGTCCTGCACCACTCTGACATACTTCTCTGCTACTCCTGACTTCCTCATACAGTACCACAGCTCTTCTCTTGGCACCCTGTCATATGCTTTCTCCAAGTCTACAAACACACAGTGCAACTCTCTCTGACCATCCCTATACTTCTCCATCAACATTCTCAGAGCAAAAATGCAACATAAAAAAAAAATTCAACATCACCCCTTCAATCTCCAACTTCAGACTCATCACCCTGTCTGACACTCTCTTCACCTCCAGAACATTCCTCACAAACTCCTCCTTCAGGACCACACCTACCCCATTTCTCTTACTATCCACACCATAATAAAACAGCTTGAATCCTGCTCCTATACTACGAGCCTTGCTCCCATTCCACCTGGTCTCCTGTACACACAGTATATCCACCTTCCTTCTCTCCATCATATCAGCCAGCTCTCTACCTTTCCCTGTCATAGTACCAACATTCAGAGTTCCTATTATCAGTCCTACACTCTTACCTTTCCATCTTCTCTCTCTGTCTACACACTTATGTTTTTTATTATTTTTTATTTTATTTTATTTTATTTTATTTTTTAAAACGCCATAAGTCATTCCTTGTTTCATAACCAGCACTCTATCATATCATATTTTGCCCAAAAAAAATGGTTTAATTTTTTTAGCTTTTATTAGAAGTATTGTAGCAGGAACAGCAAAGTGGCTACACAATACTCAGAAACATGAGGCAAGCAAATCATTCAATCAGCAAACAGATATAAACAAGACACAATCAGCGTGCTACACATGAGGCAGGCTATGGTCAAGACACTACTAAACCCGAGCAGATGGCAACGGCTTGGAATGTCACCAACGCTGAGCCTAAGTGATCAAATTTTGGTAATGATTTTCTTCGTAATCGTCTGCCAGTTTATAAATAACACCACTGATTTACAATTAGTGATGGCAACAAAATTCCATAAAAGACAAAAACCTGGTATTGTTAAAACTTCCAGTAATGCAGCTTGGCCACCGCAGAACAAACTTTGCATTAAATATATGTGTGTATGAGTAATAACTAAGCTATTTAACCTTGACAGCATGAATAAATTGAAGTAACTTCTCTCGTATATCCGATTCCTAAGAGTGAATTGCTTTATAAGTAAATTTACAATATAAAGCTCGCACAAATTATATGATCTTTTTCTAAACTATATTGATAAATGAAGCCATCATTTAAAAAAAAAACAGTGAAACTCATATGTTATTATTTTCTTCCCAACATCCTGAAACCTCGCAACAACCACACACTGTATGCTGGACAGTAATTATTCTGGATGCCAAAGACTCAGGAATAATTTTCTTTTCACTACACTACTCTTTTAATTACTTGAGAAACATCTTCCAAAACAAAATCCAACTGAGTTACTACTAAGGATTAATTATTGCAAGTGTAGACATTCTAGACGCTCACAAATGATCTGTCCCTTTGCTTCTTATAAAGTCTCATCATACACAAACCAAGGAAACAGAAACAATTTTCAGTTAGCCTGCTTCATTCTTCTTTCACTTTCAGAGAAAAGTTGTTTGATTATGAAAACGGATCGGAGATGAGTTGTATGAGAAATGATTTAACATCCATTTCGAGTGGATAGGAAAAAAAGCATGCAAATGACATCCACATAATGGGATTGAAGGAGGCTCAGATAATATAAAATCACTCAGACAGATAATTGCAATCAGTGCTGGTAAAGAGCGCTGCACATGTGAGAAAATAGGACTTGGGTGTCTGTATGTGTGTTTCCATCAACTGTTATTATATTGAATATTCTGAAGTGGAGCAACAAGGTGATATCATCAAAACATGCAGGCAAAAAAAAAGTCAGAGAGTGGACCATCCTTATAATACACATATGACAAAATCTATTATTCTCCCATAGAAGGATAGATAATATGTTGGCAAAATATTTGATTCAGTTCAATTTGATTTATTTGTATAACGCTTTTAACAATGGACATTGCCTCAAAGCTGCTTTAGAGAAGTATAGAAACTTAGAATAAAAATGATAAAGTTTATAAAGTCTAGGAAGAAACCTTGAGAGGGACCAGACACATAAGGAAACACAACCTTTGGGTGACGCTGGAGAGTAATTGATGTAAATGTAAATAATGTCCTTGCTTAAACATGGTCACGAGAAATATTATAAATACAGTGGAACCTCTGCATAGGAATGTAATTCGTTCTAGAGGCGAGTTCTTAAGGCGAAAATTTGTATCGCGAAACAAATTTTTCCATAAGAAATAATGTAAATGCAGATAATCTGTTCCAGCCACTCAAAAATATTACCAATATGAAGTGTATGTAAACTGTTTGGCTGCTTGCAAAGAACTGACCCAAGCCAAGAATTACATGTCAAGGGTCATCACAGGAAGTCGTGCCACCAAGCTTGGGCTAAAAATAGAACAGACCACCCACACCACCATCTGTCAACAAAAAAAACGTGTGAAAAATTACGTGGCTTTTGAATGCGTACCGAAGGCAACATGGGTGTCCTGGGTTGACTCTTTTAAAACAGCTCGCTTCACTTGGCTTCTCTTGGCTTTCCACTAACACAAACAAATTTTGAACAGCTCCCGGATCTCTGCGCAACTTAGCCGACGTTCAGGTTCCTTTGTACGCTACAAATGCTTTGAATGCCGACGCAAATTTCTTGCAAAATTTGTATTCGTAAGGAAAGAATTCGTAAGAGATGGCATTCGTATGCCAAGGTTCCACTGTATTATAAATCTATAGAATTTTACAATATATAGATTGTTGCTATATTTGAAAAATATATTACAGTATTTAGACATTTTATATATAGGGAAATATAGTTATATAAATAGTTTTGTCAAATACTTCACATACATTAAAGACTAGAATATGAGATGAGTTTAATGGAATAAATATGCCTGCATTTTCTTCTGCATTTCAACATTTGAGAGCAATTGAACCATTAAGACAGAAAAACAAATAACAAGCTTTACACTGAGAATTTTAGACTTTTTCAGACTTTGAAGATACTTCTATTTTCCTTTTTTTTCTAAATAAATGCAGTAAATTATTATTGACAAATTAGATTAAAAGCAGAATTAAAAATAGAACATTTTTCTACATGAATTTCATGAATTTCTTTTGGGGGTTTTTGGGTTCGGCTTTAAAAGCAGTGAGACCTGAGCTGCCGCAGACTCCACAAATTTGTGTAAAACCTTATGATCCATTTTAGATCAAATCCATCAGCGTGTCGTTTGAACACATGAATCAAAAGAACAGATTAGACATGAGGAAAATTGGACCTTTTGTACAAAGCAGCTAACACTACCACACATTTGCTTACATTTAATCAGAGACCTTAAAATAGTGCAGAATCTTCTAGAACCTTCTGTTTATTTCCAATTTGGAAGACAACGTGATGTGTTTTTCGCATAA
Source organism: Hemibagrus wyckioides (assembly GCF_019097595.1). NCBI lineage: Eukaryota > Metazoa > Chordata > Actinopteri > Siluriformes > Bagridae > Hemibagrus > Hemibagrus wyckioides. The sequence continues at coordinate 8,330,069 of NC_080727.1, forward strand.
TCTTTACATAATGCTCCATTTTTTATAGCTTTATCTAAGTTGGAGTATTTATTCAGGTGCTGAGTGTAGTCATGCTATACAATACCCGGAGAAGGTTTCTGTCAAGTGTCATGGAAGAAGGACTGCATGAAGGGAATTTGAGCTGAAGCTGCTTATCATATGGCAAGAGTATGGAGATAAAGTATATCACCAGAAAGAGCGGGTGCTGTTTACAACACTGATTGGTTTAAATTACATGCATTATACTTTAAAGATGGTTGAAAGTAATAGATGGTTTAAAATGCTGACAGCTTCCTGATTTGCAAAGGAGGTCATGACATGGCTGATGTACAGTATATGAGTGATATCTTGGCTTAATCTTCGTAATGAATCGTCTTTCTCAAAATTTCACAAAATAACAAATCCGAAAACGCAATAACAAATCTGAAAATAGAATAAGCATACTTAATATCTTTCTCTCTCTCTCTGTCTTTTTCTGTCAAGCTATACATCCCACTCCCGACCTCCCAGTGTTCTGAGTTTCCAGTGTGACCACTGCCTCTACCCCTGGTCGGAGTCTTGTCGCTTTGTGGTGCTCACTGATGCTGTGGATGGATCTGTGTGGACAGCCTGTTACCAGGAGACAGCCATGGACAGAGCCACTTGGGGACTATCACACCATCACGGATCTGCCGTTACATCGGTCAGCTTGCGACAGCAAGCAATTAGTGCCTCTAATGAACTCCAAAACTATACTTACCTAATAGTTCCCCATAAGCCCGTGGTTGCTGTTGTAGAAAGGACATTATTTAGTTACATTTACATTATTTACTGTTTAGTGTCACCCAAATGAGGATGGGTTCCCTTCTGAGCCTGGTTCCTCTCAAGGTTACTTCCTTATATCATTACAGGGAGTTTTTCCTTGCCACTGTCGCCGTAGACTTGCTCATTAGGGATAAAATAGTTACTTTAATTTAAACTTTATATATATATATATAAACAAACCGGAAAAGGTAGGTATAGTGTGCGAATGGAATTCTTACCGCTGACTGGACGAGACATCTGTCACTCAAGATATACAAGAAATAGAAAATTGTAAATTAAACTTTATTTCTTGTACATGTTTGGAGTTCTGTGTAAACTATTTTATCTTTATCTTTTAAAGAAAATAACAAACATATATATTTATATTTATAAGAAAATGGAATTCATTCAATGCTACTTTAAGGAAGGACATTCATATGCCCTGATATGGATATATCGCTAATGTATCATGGAGTAAGGTTACTTTTACACATTAAACTATTACAGATTAAACGATTTAAGGAATGCTATAAGAGCAGAGCTGCACTCATTCATACACACACCAATCCACTTTCTACTGCTGCAGCCTGCTGTACTTCCTGTATATCTTGAGTGACAGATGACTTGTTCAGTCAGCAGTAAGAATACCTTTCGCAAACTATACCTTTCTTCCATTTTGTCTGAATTGTTTTTAGATCTGTTAATTTGGTTTTGCACTTCCCGGCCACCATACAATACACTGGACTGAGCATCCATTATTAGACAAGAACTTTCTTGACCTTCAGTAGTTTTATTATAATGCCAATAGTTTATTAGTACATATTTTATCTGTCTATTCTTGCACATATAACCACCTCACTGTTTTTGTACTATTTTATTTTACTGTACACATTCCATACCAAGTATTGCATCCCCACTGCACTCTGCACTTTTTGTTTATTACTCTTTGCCCTATCTCATTATCCGTAGTTTTTGTTTTGTATCCTTACTTTATTTTAAATGTACCGAGCTGCTACGACAACATAATTTATTCTATTTAGTACTTTCTTCCAAATATTTCAGAGAATGTTATCACAATGAAAGTCTGATATGTTTCATCGATAAACATCCAAATTAATTGAAACTAAAAACACAAACGTACGCCGTCACACATGACAGTGCTGACAGGAACTCACTTGGCAGAGAGCTGTGGTCTATTACTTTGATAAACCATGTGTTCTAATTAGGGTACGTTTTCCAAAATGTGTTTTTTTTCTTCTCTTCTTTCCACATCCGTGTCCTTGCTTTAGCGTGATAACCGAACTAACCTAATGATAAGATCACAACTTTATTGTAATGTGCACTAGAACGTACTATTAAATTTTGTGCACATGACAATAAAATGCTTTAATAGTTTTTATTTTATCTCTAAGCCAGCTTGGTAATCACTAAGGGAAGCTTTTCTGTCACGTTAATATGATGCAAATGAACGTTAGCTAAATTCCGATCTCCTAATGGCAGCAATGTCACTGTGCCCATGCTAGCATTTTGTGCTGCTCAACAATGCTGCACTTCTTCCAAGCTGTGAAAAAGACTGCTTTGTGTAGATGTACTTTACTCTATGAGACCCATTCCAAGTGTACCATTTGGAAATGTAACAAGGGTCACCGAATTACTTCCTTAAATTTAAATCAACATAAACTTGTGCTGTGACATTTAGAATTTAGGAGCATGTAGGGGTGTTTATATGTGGGAGACAGGAAATGTTGGTCATCACAAACCACTTACATTAATTGTAAGTTCCCTGGTAATATGCCTGGCCTTTCTGCATAGCACTGCATCCAATATTCTCATAAATCTGATGCTTCCTAGTGTGTCCTCCCTTCTAACATTTTTTGCTATGAATAAACTGTTTATTCTTCCTTTCATAACTTTGTGCTGTATTATATATTTCTATATTTCTCTCTCATAAAAATTCCACTTTCTCCAACATATATCACAAGAAAAATATACTTTGTGTGTGTGTGTGTGTGACTTTTTGACAGCTTGGAGTATTTGTGCATAAACATTTCCACCCATTTTTTCCCTTCGTCTCTGCCACAGGTGATTTCTCATCAAGCCCTGTGGCCTTCTCTCACTTCAAAGGAAAGGTCAGTATACTCTAGTGTTTTTACACACACACACACACACACACACACACACACACACACAACGAAATGCCTCTTCATAAGGGCTTTGTAGAGATAATGTCAACAATTGGACAGATGGACAGTCCACTAGTTTAAATGAATTTGCAAAACCATGCTTTTAAGCATAACATTTAACCAGAGCTGACTACATTTTGCTTTGCATGAAGCAAATCATCCGAAATGATAATTACAGTGTGGTAATCATATACTGAACGAATGATTCAGAGACTGTCGCTCGCAAGCACCACTGCAAATGCATTTGAGATACATAAAAATGTTGAAATGTCCATTAAAGGGACAAAACCTGCTAAAGCAAAAAATATTCTCTATGGAAATATCTGTCAACGGAAGGCTATTGAATTTTACTGAGAAGAAAAAAAAAAATCTTTCATAGTAATGGATAAAAGCTAGTACTTCCTGCTAGGAAAAGCAAGTATCTGTATGTGATACACTAGAAGAGAGATAAAAAAAAAAAGAAAGAGAGACACACAATGAGGAAAAGTGGTGAAATTCTTACAAATGTGTCGCTTTTTTTTTTTTCTCTCGAAGGCCTGGAGAAAAAGCCCGTGATTGACAGCTGAAATTCCAGATACAGCTGCATCCTTGAAAGAATTGCTCAAACCACTAACTTTAACACTGAAAACTTTCCAACATGATTTTTTCCCGCAGAGCAATTGTAAAAGAATGTGAAAAGAAAATGAATCTTTATATAAACTGATGCCACACAATCCGCAATTCTCCCTTTCAGAGTGCTTTCTATTATATATATATATATATATAAATATATATATATATATATATATATATATATATATATATATATATATAAATATATATATATATAGGACAGTCGATGTTTGTGTCTGTTTTTATTATGGATTAAACTAGTTAACATAAATGTTTTCTACATTTCAATTTATCCCACATTTTTCCTCTCAGTGCATATGTACAGTGATGCCATTCATTTAGTTCTTTTAATGATATAAAGCCAGAATTGTTCTAGGTACTTTATCATGCAATTTATCTACAATATCTATGCTGTTTTTCCTCATTTGTTGAGGAAGATTGGAGAATCGCAATCTTTGGAAATGATTCCGACTCCAGAACTGCGACTACTGTTTCAGAATTGTTTGTCAATTTCTCTCCCATGGTCAGTATCAGTCAAAGCTTTAGCATGAACACGTCATGTGAATACCAATCAATGGCACGTAAAATCCTATAGGGCACATTTCATGACATTCAAATACAGGTAAAGAAAAATTGTGGTAGGAATTATATTCTGCTTTTGATCCTTGCTTTAATAGACAGTAGGTGTTAAGAGAGATACATGCTGTGTGTGGGCCACTGGATTACTACTGGGCTGTAGTCTACACTTTGCCTGGAAAGTCTAAGAAACCAGATCCTTCAAGTTGTAGATGATTAGTCCGGTAATCAGTAACTTGATGTTCATATGCATTTGTTTTAGTTTTTAATGTATCTTAGATTAAGGCCCACAGTGACCTACTAATAGTACCAATAGAAACAGAGTGAATTCAACTCAATATTATTTGTGTAGCATATTAAACAATGGACAAATGTCCCAAAGCAGCTGTACAGAAGTAAATCAGTTCAGGATCTAAATATTAATTTGAATGCAAATATATTAATTTGTCCTTAATGAGCAAGGCAGGTGTGAGGGTGGCAAAGAAAAAGTTCTTGGGACAATATATTTAGAAAGAAACTTTGAGATCTGTGTGATTATAAATAATCTCCCTGCTATAACCGTGTACTGTATGGACAAAGAGTGCAATTAGGAAACAAGTTTTAACATGATGTTTATCATGCTGAAGTTCTCAACTGTTTATTGATGAGACAAAACTCTTCATGGTAACTGAGGTCCCAAGCTGTCGCAAAAACCCAGTAGAAAACTACAGTACTGGATAGCTTCATTTTAGAGAGTCACTAAAAACTTTTGGACTTTTCAAAAACTTTTTGACTCTTTTTAAAATCACTCTCTTTTTTTTTTTTTTTTTTAGCTAAATGAGAGAATAGCTGAGATTATAACTAAATATAGAAATATAGTACTAGTATAATATTAACTTGATCTGCTATGCTGATAAGTTCATGTACTTCATCAGTTTAATCAAATATATCAAATCAAATTTAATCAGTTCAAATCAAAAATAGTTTAAAATGATTATTAAAATGATATTAAATTCTTTCTTTCTTTCTAAACGAAACAAATCCTGCTTAATACACTGTAGTAGTTTGAGTATTGACAACTGACAATTTTGGCAGACGGTGGGGGACTGAAAGTGGGTCTCCTGGGGAAAAAGTTTGTATGTGTCTGGAATAGAGGGTCTCATGGTCACAGCATGCAGAGGTTTTGTGAGGTGTCCATTTAACCCCTGGAGTCTAGTGAGTACTTCCACTGAATTCCAAGTACATGGGGAAAAAAACACTCATCAGTGCACTGCATTGCCTTATTTCCTAAAAAAATAAATAAATCCAGCCAAAAGACCACCAAGTGCTAAACCATTATCTATTATTACCCACCTATTAGCATAATGCCAGGTGAACCCAAGCTTAGCCCTTTGGTCAACCACAGATCCGCCGGTACAGTGGGGAATACCAGCTGCTCAGATTTCCTGCCAAGCTTTGGCAGGTTACTACAAAAAGAAATATGACCAGGACAGGTAATTGAAGCTTGTGGATTTATCATTGTTGGATAAAAGTAATGTCATATTGTGATGAATCCAAAGGGAGCAGAAGTCCATCACAATCCAATTTGAGCCATTTTTACAGAGACAGGGCCATGTGGGTTTTACTATGGAAAGTAATTACATTTGACAGGGGCATGCTTCTTAAAAGAATAATAGCCCAAAGAAATAGGGATCAGGTTGTGGATTTGAAATTATAAAAATCTCTAAAACAATAAACTATGCGTAATGCAAAAAATTTAGGGCACATCCCCCATGGGGTTTTAATGACATGTCAATGACATTGCACTCTCTCTGAAATTATGCATCTGTCTATATGCATCTTGTCTTAATAACCCATCATCTTCACTTGCAGAGATGACACTCCTTTCTGAAGCATGTCTCTCTTTTCTTTCCTTCTCCTTTCTCAATTTACTGAAACGAAATTATGCACATATTCGCAGTAAACAAGCAATTCAAAACATCTGCTAACAATTTTTCATTTGCCATAAAACACTGAAGCAGTGGTGTAAGGAGATATACTTAATTAATACTCCCTTGATATAACTGCCTTAAACATTGCTTTTACCCATTTGTAGCATTTAGAAACCAGTGTAGATATATCATTTCCCATTAATTTGATATCTGTAAACATGTCACAGTCTTTTGAATAAAATACACAATTAAGCTTACCAGTTAGGTCATTCACTTTATCCTGATCAGTGTCTCATTACATTGCGGTATCACTGAGCATAAGCTGGGACTACACCCTAGATGGACTTGGCTTTTATGAAATTCCCAAAAAGGTTTAGGGAAGAAAGCTGGAAATCCCAGAGGAAATCAACATAGTCATAGGGTGAGCTTGTGAACCAGGAAACCTGGAGCTGGGATGCAGCAATGCGACCAGAATGTAATCACCCTGGTCATTAAATAAGCAAATAAATTATTTACTAATAATCAAAAAACACACATTTATACAGAATGTAGAAATTAAAACCAGTGCTTTGCTAATATACTGAAGCTGTAAGGTTGAACCACGACAGCTCACACACAGCTGGGAATACAGTACAAGCAGTATACAAACATGGCCGCCTCAAACATGGACTCCATTTCCCACAACACACCCACACTTCCACACTCACAGTCACCAGACTTCTGATCTCAGTTACACACTCATCACCTTTATAAACCTCTTTCTGTTATAACCTCATTGCCAAGTGATTTCTCTTCCAGTGTTTTCTTTGTGCGGTGTCAATACCAAGCTGTTTGTTTTGCTCATTGTTCTCTGGTTTTGATCTTTGCCTTTGCTCACATTTTGGATCACTGCTTTATTTTATCTTGGATACCCTGTTTGCTGATCTGATCGCTCAATTTTGGAATGGTTGTCACGCTGATTTTGGAATTGTCTAGGCCACCTGATATACTCCAAGTCTGTGTTCTAACAGAAGCGGCTAATACAGCATGTATTTTGTTTCTTAATAATACCAAAACAGTATGAGTGAAGTATATAGTAATAAGTAGTATGTAATAAATAACAGTGTATGATCGCTTTAATACTGAATACCAACCAGATACATCAGAGCTATCCATTAGATGAATCAGTGAAACAGAAGCTTTAATTTGTAGTAACAAGTAATAGTAGATCTGAAGAGAGACGGAGAGAACAAAGAAAAATGAAATTACCGATACTAAGAAAAGAGTCAATGAGAAAAGGAGTACTGTGCAAAGAAAGGAGGGGTAAATGGAGATCGACGGAGAGAGATGGAGAGGAGATGTGCAGAGAGCAGATCAAATGATGCAGATTTGAGAGATGGCGAGTCGAGGCGGAGATTAAATAACCATAAATGCCTTTTCCTATCGACTATCGTGTCACATAGCATGAGATAAGAAGTTTTAAATGTAACATGAACCCACTATCTCTCTCTCTCTCTCTCTCTCTCTCTCTCTCTCTCTCGTTCTTTCTCCTTCACTTACACACTCTTGATCTCTACTCTTTTTTTTCTTTCTTCCTGCATGGGAGGTCAAAAATAAATCACACTGTAATTAAACATTGCTTAAAAGAAACTGACATCAAATAAACAGTCAAGGAGAGATAAAATCTGTAATATTAAAAGATAGAAAAATAGGAACATAATAATAATAATAATAATAATAATAATAATAATAATAATAATAATAATAATTCAGATTTCAGCACTCATCTATCCCTCTTGCAATCGCAACCCTATCTTTCCCATCTCTCTGCATTTCTTTAGCTTTTTTTCAGAATTTGCTCAATGAGATTTTTGTGCTTTTTTTGTGGAAAACTAGAATTGGTGAAACGGCAAGCACAGGATTCTTCTTTTAAACTATTACAAGTAAAGACACATATTTAATAACTTTCTATGATAGCTGGACTTTCACAAGAGACATCTTGGTACATCTTAGCCCAAATCTGCAGTAATTTATTAAAATCGCAAGTTAATTTTTGCAATAGCAAAATCCCGAGATCTTGGAGTGACTTCCTTTACCACATTCCTGGCTTCTGGTCATTTAACAGCAATTCCATTGTACTAGACCTTCTTTGTCTGACACTATGCCATGTCTACAGTGGAATAGTGAGCAGATTCCCACATAAGCAGCCAACAGTTTCAAACTGTGGGATGTTTATTGAGAGAAGGAGGTAATGAACAACAGGTGAGTGTCATTAGTAAATGGGAGTTTGCTCAGCTTGAATGAGAGGAGGATTGTTTATCATTCGATGAGGGATTCTGGTAGCTTCCCAACTAGGCTTACTTCACGACTTGTTAGACATTAAATATACAGTTAAAATCTCTCGGGGGGGAAACTGCAGTAATTCATCTGCATCATCATTACTGATAAATAATTTTGTAGACGATCAAAACCAAGGTGTTCTGCTGCTCTTTCTCATACTCTTGTCTCCATTTCTGAAATGGACAGAAAATGCATGAGCGTTTGATAGGAAGTCTGAGCGAGCAGAAAGGCTAACCAAGACATAAGTGCTCTAGACCATTTCTCAAAGGCAATGTGAAAATCAGATTATATTACTTATATTGTAAATGTTATTATATAGTTAAAGTAATTGAAAGTAATGTGTTCTTACAGCAATCTACATTACAGTAATCTTTCTTGAGAACTCCTGACCTAGTGTACCAAACCTCACGAACTTTTCTATTAAAAGTGTAGCGTAATTAACCCTTTTTACCACACCACTGGCGATCCATTATGCTAACAGAATAGAAATCGATATATCAGACATTTTTAATCAGTATAAACAAATGAATTATTTGGTCGCTTCAAGTCTGATATCAAGTGAGTCAGGACTTGGATTTTAGTGTGAGATGTGTGTTTTTCCCACTGTTGGATAACCTTACACAGAATTTTAGTGGCTGAAGATAACACCTTCGAATTTTAGAGGCTTATGAACAAGCATTTGGGGCATCTCAGAGAGCAGAAATGGGTTTGATAATACCATTTACCTTTGAGATAGAAACATTTGTGTGAAAAAAAATGTGTTTGCTATGAATATATTGCCCAAAGTAGGTTAGGTAAAAACAGAAAAACTCGGGTTTGTTGTTTGGGTTGTTGTGCAAGGTTGTGTTAAAATTCATTTTCTCTCAGCAGAGCCGATGATCTTCTGCAGCTTCTTGAGAAACAATGGTACTCGATGAAGCACATGATGCTAACTGCAGTATAATTCATAACTTTATTATTTTGCTATTGCTAAGAAGGTTTAAGAATGCTAGATCTTTCTACAGCGATAAAAAAAAAATGGACAGTATTTAAAAATAAATCCGGAAAAATGACATTTCCACTAAATTAGTCTTTACACTGCCAACAAATTGTGGCAAATAATTATAGTCGAGTCAAGAAGCTTTTCTTGTCATTTGAACCATATGTAGCTGACAGAAAGAAAAGTATTTGCAAGAAAAACAACATTTAAGACAGCCTTTTATTTGCCTTCATAATTCTGAAAAAGAAGAAGAAGAAGAAGTGCCACCACAAATATTTGAATAAAATAGACAAGTAAATTTGTTCACTTGTTTTTCATATATTAAACACACTGTAGCCCAATCTGAGTGTACATTAGTGTTATTCATGATACATGATTTTTTAATGATAAACTGCACCTCGTGAAGTAGCTCATTTTCCTCATCATTTATTCATCTACTTCTCTGCGTGAATTAAAGCTACAGCTTGAAAGCCACATGGTACAGCAGTATGGAAATGACCTGAAATTAAATTCTTTCTTTTTTCTTTTTTTTCCAGTCCTAAACAAACACAGCTTGTGTTCGAAATGGTCACCTACACATTGTTCCCCTCTAATGGAAAATTAGAAACAGTTTATAAAACCTTATTAAAGGAACACATCCGTGTACACTACGATCCAAGGTGTAGACAACATTACACAGGTTTGTTCATCATCAGGGTTTAATAATAGAAAATGTCACAAAAATAGGAATGAAGCAAAAGTAATGGAAACAGTCATAAAAAAAAGAGAAAGGGCAAAAGTATTGGCACAGGGTAAATCTTAAATGTACAATCGAAAACAGGCAAAGGTCAACACGGCAAAAACAAGAATATCAGAGCAAGACAGGATCAAAAGTCGAGCGAAAAAAGAAAATTGAAAACCACAGAATAACTATTAACGGCTTGGGTACACACATGCTTACTTACTCGCCCATTATAAATGCATTACTGTTGTATACCCATTGTTCATCATAGTGTGAAGACTGTCATGGACAATGTAGCCCAGAATACTGTGAAGCAAGGTTTTTCATCTTCTCCAAAAATAAAAAATCTTTGGATGAGAAATGAAAGCAGAAACATATAGACACACTTTTCTTGTATTTGTGCAAGTAGAGTTTGTGTTAACAGCATTTTCAAGATGTCTATTATTAATAGTAAAAACATAGCAAAAGGAGACATTGCAGAAAGAGCAGCACATGCCAACAACATCTGTCTGGCTTGTAAATACATGAAAAAATATATGCCATAGTCCTGCTCACTATCTGTGTAACAGTATTATCTCCAATGAAGACCATCAGACATTCACTTTCTGGTAATCGTTGTTAATGAATTAATTCTATACAATATCACTGGTATTGGTGTGCATTAAAACAGTGAACACAGCTACTGTACAAACTATAGTATTTAGAGTAGATGCTTATCAAGCTTTATAAACACACAGCACTGGATATTGACTTTACAAGAGAAATAGGGCGCAAAGCTAATGTGAAAGAGAGACGGGTTTTTTTTATGCTTTAAATCTGTGAGCACCTGTTGCACAGCCAACAAGCAGGCAGTTTTCAGGACGTTCATACTGAAGTAATGAATTGCACAGCACGATCAGCCAGCCATGACAGAAATGGGCTCTGAAGCATTTATAACAGATATCCTGATTCAATTCAGCTGGAATTTTGATTGTGGTTTTTGTTATGCATTGCAGAGGTAAAGTAATCAAAGCAACCAGGCTGCAGTCAGAAGCATCAACAAGCTAAACGAAGATAAACTAACCAAGCTAGCTAACACAAACTACAAAATGCATTTTGAATAGCACAACCACAACACTTTTGTGTGGTTGAATCGGATTTCCAAATTATAATTCCTTTCAGGGACGACTCATCAATAAGCGCTGACAGGAGAGCTGTACATGGCCTTTCTTCTGTCAGACGTATGTCAATTTTGTGGGCGGAAATTCTAGACAACTCTTTCTAATCAAATCACAAACCACCTCAATTCTAACCACAGGTGACACATTATTAACAGCAGGTCTCATATCTTTCTTGTCTTTTTTATACAAACCTCTATGAAATAGGTTTAGTATTTTGTTGTTTACTTCCTGTGATGTATATTATCTCTAGCACAATGTCTGTAAATGTCCTTCAGTTCTTTCACATGCCTCATATTGTGTGCAGTAGTCATTAAAATGGACATTGTTTGCTAGCTATATATATATATATACACTATATTGCCAAAAGTATTCGCTCACCCATCCAAATAATCAGAATCAGGTGTTCCAATCACTTCCATGGCCACAGGTGTATAAAATCAAGCACCTAGGCATGCAGACTGTTTTTACAAACATTTGTGAAAGAATGGGTCGCTCTCAGGAGCTCAGTGAATTCCAGCATGGAACTGTGATAGGATGCCACCTGTGCAACAAATCCAGTCGTGAAATTTCCTCACTCCTAAATATTCCACAGTCAACTGTCAGCTGTATTATAAGAACGTGGAAGTGTTTGGGAACGACAGCAACTCAGCCACGAAGTGGTAGGCCACGTAAACTGACGGAGCGGGGTCAGCGGATGCTGAGGCGCATAGTGCGAAGAGGTCGCCAACTTTCTGCAGAGTCAATCGCTACAGACCTCCAAACTTCATGTGGCCTTCAGATTAGCTCAAGAACAGTGCGCAGAGAGCTTCATGGAATGGGTTTCCATGGCCGAGCAGCTGCATCCAAGCCATACATCACCAAGTGCAATGCAAAGCGTCGGATGCAGTGGTGTAAAGCACGCCGCCACTGGACTCTAGAGCAGTGGAGACGCATTCTCTGGAGTGACGAATCGCGCTTCTCCATCTGGCAATCTGATGGACGAGTCTGGGTTTGGCGGTTGCCAGGAGAACGGTACTTGTCTGACTGCATTGTGACAAGTGTAAAGTTTGGTGGAGGGGGGATTATGGTGTGTGGTTGTTTTTCAGGAGCTGGGCTTGGCCCCTTAGTTCCAGTGAAAGGAACTCTGAATGCTTCAGCATACCAAGACATTTTGGACAATTCCATGCTCCCAACTTTGTGGGAACAGTTTGGAGCTGGCCCTTTCCTCTTCCAACATGACTGCACCAGTGCACAAAGCAAGGTCCATAAAGACATGGATGACAGAGTCTGGTGTGGATGAACTTGACTGGCCTGCACAGAGTCCTGACCTCAACCCGATAGAGCCAGGCCTTCTCGTCCAACATCAGTGTGTGACCTCACAAATGCGCTTCTGGAAGAATGGTCAAAAATTCCCATAAACACACTCCTAAACCTTGTGGACAGCCATCCCAGAAGAAGCTGTTATAGCTGCAAAGGGTGGACCGACGTCATATTGAACCCTATGGATTAGGAATGGGATGTCACTTAAGTTCATATGCAAGTCAAGGCAGGTGAGCGAATACTTTTGGCAATATATATATATATATATATATATATATATATATATATAGAGAGAGAGAGAGAGAGAGAGAGAGATATAGAGAGAGAGAGATATATATATATATATAGATATATAGATATATATATATATATATATATATATATATATATATATATATATACATATATAGATAGATAGATAGATAGATAGATAGATAGATAGATAGGTAGATAGATAGATAGATAGATAGATAGATAGATAGATAGATAGATAGATAGATAGATAGATAGATAGATAGATAGGTATATAGCTATGTGTCTGGTCTCTTATGTGCAAACCATTATAGCATGTGCAGGAGTTATCATTATTCACGGCATATTATACTGCTGTATTTCCACACATTTTCTTTCACAGGTTTTTAGAGCATGTTGTCCTCACACTTTGAGACACAAGACTCATATCAGTCGCATAATAAAGAAGAGTCCGGAGTCAACCTTTAGTGACACAGAAGGCTGTTCCTTCTGCGTTGATTTTGTCTTTTTCTCAGAAATATGAAGAGCGCACCAGCATATCTCTCTACGCTTACGAACGTCTCATTTTAAGCAAGGTCAGAATACTATTTTTGAGAATTTCCACCATTTCAAATGAACTGTGTAATGAAGCCAGATGGACCATTATTTCCGAGGAACAAAAAGTCTCCCTTTTTCCAAGTAACCACATTTTTTTTTTTTGTATTAATATTCTATATGTGATAGAGTCTAAGGGTAATATGATATCTGTGGAAATGTGTTCAAGTCTAGTCGCTGTAAAGTGTGTAAGGTGAAGGCAAGTCATCATATGTAATAAAGTGTATGTGTATGTGTGTGTGTGCAAGTGTGTGAAGCCAAATAAATGAACTTAATTCCAAGTACGTGTGCCGAAGGTATTGTTTAACAAGGGTCAAGCACTCTGAAACACACTGACGAGACCATGTGATCCGATGCATGTAGAAAGCACAATTATCGTTGCACTTGAACACTTGAAGAGATGAGAGTGATTCTCTCTGTAAATGGCCAGGGAAAAGAATAAGTAATGTATGAAATGTAGCTGATGGTTGTTAATGTAATACAAGCAGCTACTTATAGGGTCTGCTTAGCTTTTACTTATGGGAAAAAAATCAATTCTGTGGCTTATCCTCATGAAAAGAGAATGCATTGTGTAATCACAGAGTCTCTGCAGGAAGTTTATAGAAAAGTGCAGGGTGGATCTTCAGGCAAATCTGGGCACATGGAGGGAACACACCCTGAAGTGAAAGTCAGTCTATTGTTGGTGAATCAAACGTACATTTTAGCCTGTAAATAAATCTAAAAATATACAACATAGCTCAACATAGTAGCATGATACCTAGCATGCTGTACCAACCGAGTCATTACAGACAACAATAACTGACAATGTTCATTACTACCACATGTTTTACTGTTTAAAACCAATTGATGATCTGAAAACAATATGAAAATTTAAAGCCAATGGCGTGTGAACAGATTAAATTTTCTATGGAATTTTCACAAAGGGCTTTTTAAATAACAGTGCAATACCATGCATTGTATAATATTCATCCCCATCTAAACTTCTCCATATTTTGTAGTGTTACGACGCGGAATTAATCTTTTTGTTGCTGTTCCTGTTAGTGGAGGTTTCATTAGTATGGTGTAGTATTAACACCCCAGTTCAATTCCTGGCTAGGTGTTTCAGCACTCTATATTAAGCTCCCGGCACTGTTCATTAGCACATCTGTGTCTAATTAGAGTTAGACTATTTCATTTCATACTGTGACACTATTATTATGTAGCATGCAATAACAATACTATCTACTACCTTTGCTGTAAATACTGCTGATCAACTTTCTCCTTTCGATCACTTTAGATTGCGATTGTGAAACATATTAGAGATATAAGATAATGCTCTCCGCCATATTGTTGGTTTAACTGGAAATACAAACAAGAGACCCGTAGACCTCTGAATCTGATGCACTTGTCCAGACGTATTGACAAATAATATTTTAATCTTTAAAAAAAAAAAAGGTGGTCCACTAATATTTTTCCGTCCTCACACTCAAAATAATTGGGGCGCAATTAGAACACAGTTGAAATTGGGTTTCCATGGGAACATTCTGCTCATTTCATTTTCTGTGCAGTCCTTATCACATTCTTTTGTGCTGGGTTGAAAGATGGGAACAGATAGTGTGAGTCAAGGAAGAATGAATCTGCTGACACTTTTTTCGCAGCAGGCACCCGGGGAGGTCAGCGCAAAGCTGACAATGATTCACTGGTTCTGTCCTAATTCATTCACTCCGAAATCCTTCCACCTGCCTTACATACTCACTCACACTCTCACACACTTACAGAGGAACTTCTATTCTAAACTGCAATCAAATTGAGTGAGCTGAACTCTGGCAATCGGTGGTATAAAACTAAAAAAAAAAATGTCCAATTAGTTTGTCAGGAGGCAGGAAGTTATATTCCAGAAAATGCTTGAATACTTGAATAATTACCCCGGTTCATATTTTTTGGATAGCACCTTTTTTTAATAGCAGGTTTAGCTACTAAACAACAGTCTGCTAACACCGAGTTGAAGACTTGTACACCTGCTCATTCATGCAATTATCCAATCAGTCAATCATGTGGAAGCAGAGCAGTACACAAAATCATGCAGATGCAGGTCAAGAGCTTCAGGTAATATTCACACCAAAGATCAGAATGGATAGGAAACTGTGTTCTTAGTGACTCTGACAGAGGCATTGTTCAGATCCAGCTTTACTTCCTGGTTAAAAAGTTGTAGACACCTGAAGATCACACATGTATGTGATTCTTCCTGAGATTGTTGGAAGCTAACAATCTGTTATTATCAGATATAGTTCAGTTTAAGAAATTGGGTAATATAATTACCATTTTAGATTTAGAATAAAACACATTTAATCACAATACAACAAATTTGTGAAGCCAATTTTGCTCCCAAAACAGTTTGTAATCAAGTCTTACACGTGTCTTGTGCATGGTTGGTATAAAAACCAGTAGCTAGTCTGAAACGTCATGGTTAACACTGGACAATCAAGATGCTATTGGTGAAATAAAACTTGTACATGAACTCTTGGACACTTCTGCACATCCTTTATATTAAGTAGTTTTGTTTTCCTTAAGAGTGCCACTTAAACCATCTGTATAGTGCCTCAAAGGGAACAATCACACACTCCAGATTTAATATCCCATGCATGGCATTAATATCCTCTTTAACTTTTTTCCACCTTTTGTAATTCACTCTTTACTTGGTAAACAAGCAAGCACATTACACTAATACCCACAAATCCTCCATGGGTAAACGATGGGGCTTTTTGCAGCTGTGCTTCTTAGAGCAAATCAATATCAGCTGCTAATCACTATGAGCTTTGTTTATTTTACTGTTAATACCCTCTCCTGTCTATTGATTAGATTCAAAATATCCAGGTTAATTAAATCAGGATGTTAATCTCAATGCCTTGTATCGACCAGGGCAGCCTCTGTGTTCAGGTAGCAGTCAAAGATGTGTGAGGGAAGATTCAGGCATCTAGACCACCTATCTACTCTTAGATTACAAACACACACATAAACTCAGCGTCAATAGAGAATCTCTGCCCAGGATCTCTACGTACCAATTTAGCTTTAGGAATTAAGCCTTTACATTCAAAGCAAAGCCGCATCAATTAATCCTTTTGTCCATTTGAGGTAAAAAAAAAAAAATAGCCCAGAGATAAGGGGTCAAAATGTGCACGAAGCCTCAAATAACATATTGTGTTGAACTTAATCGCTCTAAAAGAAAGATTATAGAGAGGACACCCTCCATCAATGAATCTAATTCTTTAAAATTATTATAAAGAATTGCTATATTTTTATAAGGCTTAATACACAGTATACAGTATAGTGTCCGGTATATATAGTCTAGTAATTATAAAATTTATTTCATTTCAATTCAATTTTATGTGTGTAGCACATTTAACAATGGACATTGTTGAATATTTAAAAAAGAAATCAGAATACAAATTAAAATTGATTTTTTTTATCAATTGTTTGATTTGTTTTGTTTATTTATTTATTTCATTTTAATATATATTTATTTTTATATTTATAAAACTAGTGAACTAGTGACCTTTTATATAATAATCTAGTTTTTACAATTGTATTACACTGGCTTATATGTATTTTTTTATCTGTATTTTATATTTTTTAATGACTTCAGTGAAACAGATCATTGTGATTTTTGGATAAAATTAGTGCCACAGCCAGGAGCCAAGAGATTGGCTGTGTCCTCTGTCAGTCACAGGGGATGGGTGACTATGTGCTCATGGGTGATTATGTGTTTATGGATGGCTATGTTGCCATGGGTGACATTGTGCTCATGGGTGGCTATGTTCTCGTGGGTGACTATGTTCTCATAGGTAGCTATGTGCTCATCGGTGACTATGGTCTCAGGGGTGACTATAAGCTCATGAGTGACTATGTTCTCATGGGTGACTATGTGGTCAAGGGTGAATATGTGCTCATGGATGACTGTGTTTTCATGAGTGACTATGTTCTCATGGATGACTATGGTCTCATGGGTAACTATGTTCTCCTGGGTGACTATGTGTTCATTTGTGACTATGTGCTCATGAGTGACTATGTGTTCATGGGTGACTATGTGCTCATGAGTGACTATGTTCTCCTGGGTGACTATGTGTTCATTTGTGACTATGTGCTCATGAGTGACTATGTGTTCATTTGTGACTAAGGTCTCATGAGTGACTATGTGTTCATGGGTGACTATGTGTTCATGAGTGACTATGTGTTCATGGGTGACTATGTGCTCCTGAGTGACTATGTTCTCATGGGTGACTATGTGTTCATGGGTGACTATGTTCTCATAGGTGACTATGGTCTCATGAGTGACTATGTTCTCATGGGTGACTATGTGTTCATGGGTGACTAAGGTCTCATGAGTGACTATGTGTTTATTTGTGACTATGGTCTCATGAGTGACTATGTGTTTATTTGTGACTATGGTCTCATGGGTAACTATGTTCTCCTGGGTGACTATGTGTTCATTTGTGACTATGTGCTCATGAGTGACTATGTGTTCATGGGTGACTATGTGTTCATGGGTGACTATGTGTTCATGGGTGACTATGTGTTCATGAGTGACTATGTGTTCATGGGTGACTATGTGCTCATGAGTGACTATGTGCTCCTGGGTGACTATGTGTTCATTTGTGACTATGTGCTCATGAGTGTCTATGTGTTCATGGGTGACTATGTGTTCATGGGTGACTATGTGTTCATGAGTGACTATGTGTTCATGGGTGACTATGTGCTCATGAGTGACTATGTTCTCCTGGGTGACTATGTGTTCATTTGTGACTATGTGCTCATGAGTGACTATGTGTTCATGGGTGACTATGTGTTCATGAGTGACTATGTGTTCATGGGTGACTATGTGTTCATGGGTGACTATGTGTTCATGGGTGACTATGTGTTCATGAGTGACTATGTGTTCATGGGTGACTATGTGCTCATGAGTGACTATGTTCTCATGGGTGACTATGTGTTCATGGGTGACTATGTTCTCATAGGTGACTATGGTCTCATGAGTGACTATGTTCTCATGGGTGACTATGTGTTCATGGGTGACTATGTTCTCATAGGTGACTATGGTCTCATGAGTGACTATGTTCTCATGGGTGACTATGTGTTCATGGGTGACTATGTTCTCATAGGTGACTATGGTCTCATGGGTGACTATGGTCTCATGGGTGACTATGTGTTCATTTGTGACTAAGGTCTCATGAGTGACTATGTGTTTATTTGTGACTATGGTCTCATGAGTGACTATGTTCTCATGGGTGACGATATGTTCATGGGTAAATATGTTCACATGGGTGACTATGTGTTCATTTGTGACTATGTGCTCATGAGTGACTATGTGTTCATGGGTGACTATGGTCTCATGAGTGACTATGTGTTTATTTGTGACTATGGTCTCATGAGTGACTATGTTCTCATGGATGACTATGGTCTCATGGGTAACTATGTTCTCCTGGGTGACTATGTGTTCATTTGTGACTATGTGCTCATGAGTGACTATGTGTTCATGGGTGACTATGTGCTCATGAGTGACTATGTGTTCATGGGTGACTATGTGCTCATGAGTGACTATGTGTTCATGGGTGACTATGTGCTCCTGAGTGACTATGTGTTCATGGGTGACTATGTGTTCATGGGTGACTATGTGTTCATGAGTGACTATGTGTTCATGGGTGACTATGTGCTCATGAGTGACTATGTGTTCATGAGTGACTATGTGTTCATGGGTGACTATGTGCTCATGAGTGTCTATGTGTTCATGGGTGACTATGTGTTCATGGGTGACTATGTGTTCATGGGTGACTATGTGTTCATGAGTGACTATGTGTTCATGGGTGACTATGTGCTCATGAGTGACTATGTTCTCCTGGGTGACTATGTGTTCATTTGTGACTATGTGCTCATGAGTGTCTATGTGTTCATGGGTGACTATGCGTTCATGGGTGACTATGTGTTCATGGGTGACTATGTGTTCATGGGTGACTATGTGCTCATGAGTGACTATGTTCTCCTGGGTGACTATGTGTTCATTTGTGACTATGTGCTCATGAGTGTCTATGTGTTCATGGGTGACTATGCGTTCATGGGTGACTATGTGTTCATGGGTGACTATGTGTTCATGGGTGACTATGTGTTCATGGGTGACTATGTGTTCATGAGTGACTATGTGTTCATGAGTGACTATGTGTTCATGGGTGACTATGTGTTCATGGGTGACTATGTGCTCATGAGTGACTATGTTCTCCTGGGTGACTATGTGCTCATGAGTGTCTATGTGTTCATGGGTGACTATGTGTTCATGGGTGACTATGTGTTCATGAGTGACTATGTGTTCATGGGTGACTATGTGTTCATGGGTGACTATGTGTTCATGAGTGACTATGTGTTCATGAGTGACTATGTGTTCATGGGTGACTATGTGCTCATGAGTGACTATGTTCTCCTGGGTGACTATGTGTTCATTTGTGACTATGTGCTCATGAGTGACTATGTGTTCATTTGTGACTATGTGCTCATGTACGGCAAGAGGAAGAGGGAAGATAACACTTGTCCTGTGAAGTAGCAGTACAAAAAGATGCTGTTAGCTGGTCTCAGAGGAAGAATGTTTTATCCTTCGGCCTCCTCGGTTGGAGATTTAAAAAAATGACTGCTGCATAAACATACACACCATGTGTGTAATTAATGAATTAATTCAGTTTATTCGTTGTTTTAGTTTCTGATTTTTACCTGTATTTGTCTCAGGTTCTTGCATAAATTTGTTTAAAGAAAGCGGTAAGTTTGGAAAGTTTTTGTTTTGTTTATAATTCATCAATAATAATTTGTCTGTGTCTATTTTATTGAAAAGAAGGATTCAATTCTGTAAACATGTTTGGAAATCTGACATTAGGTTCTTATGCACTAAAAAAAAAAAAACACCTGTCATGTCAATTTGTAGCAGTGGAGCATCAATAGTATCTCTATGTCTGTGTCTTTGTTCTCCCTGAGCATTGTGCTTTTTTTTTTTTTTACAAAGTTTTACATTGCTTTTTATCTACTGTGCCACAGGCATAGGCACAAATAAGAAAGTTCAAATGCACGCTTACCCTGGAAGCTGTATTTGCTCTCTGCTGAGATCGTCAGGTGTACTGCTGAGACTGTCATTTTGTTATTACTACAAGCAGTGTGTTTGTGTGCTCATGTTATTATAAGACATTTTAGATTCTATATTATTGTAGATAATTGTACATTAGCCTAGGGAAAAAGCACAACTTGCACAAACACATGTGTAATGGAGCCTAGGAATGAGTGCTGATTTTCTTTTTCTTTTTCCATTTTGTACTTTCCTTGCAGTTCTCTGGTAGCCGTGGAAACAGCTGCTGGACTGATGGTGACAAAAAAAAAAAAAAACAGATGGATGGAAAGAAGGACAAAGGCATCAACTGTTTCTTTACTGTGTCCTTATTTCATGTTCCAGCCATCATTCATTTACTCTTTATCTTACAGTATCATCTTCAAAAAAAAACACAGAGTAAAGATATTCATTAATCAGGGCTTCAAAAACTCGTTAGTTCTAGTTTGTCTCTAAAAAAGTTCACTGTATAAAAAGAGAGAGAGAG
This sequence comes from Hemibagrus wyckioides, assembly GCF_019097595.1. Taxonomy (NCBI): domain Eukaryota; kingdom Metazoa; phylum Chordata; class Actinopteri; order Siluriformes; family Bagridae; genus Hemibagrus; species Hemibagrus wyckioides. The sequence goes on from NC_080727.1 coordinate 8,351,055, forward strand.
CTAGAAAAATAACTGCAAAATTGTAACCTACTGGATCTCTAATTTAAGGATAATTAGTAGTTAGTTAATGAGATATAACTCTACAGAGACAATTAAACCTTTTGCTAAAAACAATTAAAGCCTGGCTCGGGGACAAGTAACACATTTTTTAACATTTTTGTTAAGTATCCCTTAATTGTGTTTTAGGTAGAAGAGAGAACTCATTATTGGCATTTAGCGGATGTCCTTATCCAGAGCAACTTACAATTTTATCTCTTTTTTTTTAACAATTGAGGGCCTTGCTCAGGGGCCCAGCAGTGGCAGCTTGGTGGACCTGGGATTCAAACTCACAACCAATCAATCCAGCACCTTCACCATGAAGCTACCAACCACATCTCCCAATTATAGCTACAATGGATATCAAATATCTACACACCAGTTAAAATTGTAGGTTTTTTGTGATGTCAAACCATGAACCAATCACATGCAATCTTGTGTTCAAAAGTAATTATTCAGCTGTCATCAATGCAATGATTCCTATAAAGATTTCTGCAGAATCTTCTTGGTCTCATCTGATAGAGCCTATACCGTACCACTGAGCACTGTAAAGGCTCCTTTTATGAAAAGGACAAGAAAAAACTTACAAGGGAGGCTAGCAGTACTGATTTCTCTCTGCATGTGACAACAATCTCTCAGTTTCTTCACATATATTGGCTATAGGGCAACAAGCTGTTTCTCACAGAAAACATCCAAGTTCAACTAAATCACCTCAAATCATTTGGAAAAATGTGTTATGGTCTGATGCCACCAATTCTAAAGGTATAATAAGTCCAAAGGTATGTTTGGTGCAAAAACCAGAAGAACATCATACCTACAGTACAGTGCAACACGATGGTGGCAGCATCGTAGTCAAAAACTAGGGCTGGAAAAAAAAATCTATGAATGAAAAGCCACAAATACCAGTCAATTGTAGTACAAAGCCTTCAGGTGCCTGCTGTTAAGCTTAAAAATGAAAAGGAATTTAAAATTTCATGAAGACAGTGACCCAAAGCATACATCCAAATCAGCAAAGGAACGGCTTAACCGAAAGATTATCAGTGTTTTTGAGCCAAAGCCCAAATGCGAATCCAGCTACAAATCTGTGAGGTGGCATGAAGCAGGCTGTGCACAGGAGATGCCCTTGGATGGCAAGAAAGAGGGAAAATATTGCCAAATCACGAGTGGCTAGAAAAAAATTAATTAATTAATTAAAGCGTGCTTCAACAAAGAATTAAAGGGGTGTACATACCTTTATTATTGTAATAATTGTTCTATTTTCTCAAAAATGTTTCTTTATAATAAGGGTGAAAAGGTTCTGATATGATTCATCTCATTGTAAAAGGGGTGTGTAGACCTTTTATGTCCACCGGATATGTTACACACACAGTCGACAGGTTCATACACATGTAAGTATGCAGTCTGTCAAGAAACTTCTTAAAACAAACTTTAGTGCTACTTTATTCATGCATTTTCAAAAAAATTAAATTAAATTTTAATACACAGACAGAGAGACTAAGCACAGAGCGTATAGAGAAATGTTTATTATTTTATAGGAAAAATATTTTCCCATCCCATCCTTCCTGCCATTCTGTATGAACATAAAGCATGCAAATGAATAGATTTTCTTACAGAAAATCTATTAAATACACCAAAAGCCAGCAAATGCAAAAACATTATTTATTACCTGAAATACACCAGGCAGATCTGCAAGTCCTTCAAATAACCCTAATATCAGAAAAACTTTTTAATTAGTCATTAATAAGTTAATGTCTTATGAGATTCAATCTATGTATAGCTTTAAACGAATTACACAATGTAATGTACTGATGTTAAGATTTAGTGATTAGCTAATTATTACATAAACACTGTTCAAGTGGAAGTTTTTCCAAGAATGGAAAAAAAAAAACATTTTATTTTATTCCTGGTGAAAGATACGTTTTACTTTATAAAAATGATTTGCATTATTTATATTTTGACATCAGAGCGGAAAGAGAGGAAGGTTAAGCAGACGTCATGACGTTTTTGCCCCAGTTGCATTCTCATTTGCATATTTTTCATTTCATTCACACACACTTCACATGGAGTTCTGCCGAAGAGCGTGAATTTCTATATGGTCTACATTAGCTGGATGGCAGTTAATTATTTATTACATGCTATAATGTCTCCAAACTGCCTTTACTTAAAATACTGTTCATTTCTTCCTATTACAAGCTGATACCATTTTTTTAAACCTTTTAAATAAACCATGTGAGTCTGCCTAGTAATAATACTCTGTCAAATCCCACTATATATACTGGAACTATGTCAATTTGCCATAAAAAACATATTAAATCTAATGTTATACTCTAATGTTATATAGGCATGAATGAGAAAACAGACAAAAAGGTTAATTACTAATATAAACCTAATGTATTGCAAGCATCCTGCAAAATGAAACGTTATCAAATGTATCTAATATTTCCTATTATAACATTGCTACTAAACTATGTCGACGTATTTTTATTACCAGTTTCAAGTTTGTTTTATTGGTGAGTTATGTTTCTGTCAGTTATGCCAATAGAATAAGAAGTTTTAAAGTTGGAAAGTAAAAGTGTGGATATTCTTGTATATAGTTTATGCAGTATTATTTTCATGTTGTGACATATGAAAACGTGTCGATAATCGAGACATTTTTGTGTGCTAAGTTTTAATTATTTTTGCAGGCTACAGCACCCAAGCATCTGTCACACAGATACAATACATATTTTTCAGCTCGCCATGGTTTCCAGATATAAACACTGTAAAATACGGGCTGACAGACTCCAACTTAATGTTAAGGGATGCATAAAGAGCAATATTGAGGAAGCTTAATGATGATGTAGAAACTCTCTCAGTTTTGCAGTATGTAACAGTGAAATACCTTAGTGTGGCACTTTGTATCTAAACTTTGCTAATTCAAGAGAAGTAATGTTGTTTATAGCATCTACAAAAGTTTGTCCAACATCACTGTAATGCCTTGGTGTCTGGTGTTACAGTTGGTGCATAAGCAAGCTTGATTTAAACAGAAATATAGAAGATTCTGAGAAGGGATGGAATAAGATTAAATGGTTGGACTGGATCTGAGGTTATTTGTGGTTTTAAGGATCCAGGATGACCAGTTGAATAGTAAGTTCAAGTTTTCTGTAGGTGTGTTCTGTTGTTCCTGGATAATTTTAGGTTTCATCCAGGTAACATGCATGTAGGTGTTTTATCGGGTTGAGGTCAGGACTCTGTGCAGGCCAGTCAAGTTCATCCACACCAGACTCTGTCATCCATGTCTTTATGGACCTTGCTTTGTGCACTGGTGCACAGTCATGTTGGAAGAGGAAGGGGCCAGCTCCAAACTGTTCCCACAAAGTTGGGAGCATGGAATTGTCCAAAATGTCTTGGTATGCTGAAGCATTCAGAGTTCCTTTCACTGGAACTAAGGGGCCAAGCCCAGCTCCTGAAAAACAACCCCACACCATAATCCCCCCTCCACCAAACTTTACACTTGGCACAATGCAGTCAGACAAGTACCGTTCTCCTGGCAACCGCCAAACCCAGACTCGTCCATCAGATTGCCAGATGGAGAAGCGCGATTCGTCACTCCAGAGAACGCGTCTCCACTACTCTAGAGTCCAGTGGCGGCGTGCTTTACACCACTGCATCCGACGCTTTGCATTGCACTTGGTGATGTATGGCTTGGATGCAGCTGCTCGGCCATGGAAACCCATTCCATGAAGCTCTCTGCGCACTGTTCTTGAGCTAATCTGAAGGCCACATGAAGTTTGGAGGTCTGTAGCGATTGACTCTGCAGAAAGTTGGCGACCTCTTCGCACTATGCGCCTCAGCATCCGCTGACCCCGCTCCGTCAGTTTACGTGGCCTACCACTTCGTGGCTGAGTTGCTGTCGTTCCCAAACACTTCCACGTTCTTATAATACAGCTGACAGTTGACTGTGGAATATTTAGGAGTGAGGAAATTTCACGACTGGATTTGTTGCACAGGTGGCATCCTATCACAGTTCCACGCTGGAATTCACTGAGCTCCTGAGAGCGACCCATTCTTTCACAAATGTTTGTAAAAACAGTCTGCATGACTAGGTGCTTGATTTTATACACCTGTGGCCATGGAAGTGATTGGAACACCTGATTCTGATTATTTGGATGAGTGAGCGAATACTTTTGGCAATATAGTGTATCTGTGTCTGGTATCCTGTTATAGACTGAGATCCCACTGAGGGTGTATTCTCACACAAGGCGATGCCCAAGGTTCCTTTGATAGGCTATGGATCCTCCATGACCCCGATCAGGATAAAGTGGCAACAGAAGCAGGAAGCATTTGGCATGGAAAACCAAACATTTGCCCCAGTTGCCACCTAGATGAGAGCAATGTGGGTGGTTGAACATTCAAATGCTCCCTTGATCTGTGAGCTAGCTCTCAAGCTTCATGCAGCCCTTGGCTGTGATTTAAAGTTCTTTGAAGGCTCCCACAGAGTCTGTTTCACAGTTGGATCTTCTGTTTTGCTGCTCCTCTGATATTAAAGGAGCATCTAAGCACATTAATGGAATTGAACATGTCTACTGAATTTTAACCTCTCCTTGTGTCTAGCTTGTGTGCTTATACATGTGAAGATAAGAGCACAGTGTTTGCACTTTACCTTCCTTTGAAACAATGGAGCAACACAAGTCTAATACAGGTTAAAAAAAAAACAAATTTGTGCTCAGATCCTGTACAAAATTAAGATCCTGCAGGCCCTTGGCAAAACCTTTTGTTGGAAAATTGCAATATTTTCATGGATGTTTGATGCAATTTTTTTAAAAAGAAGCTTAGACTCAGTATGCTTGTCTTAAATTGTTCTTTTGGCTTTTGTTACAATGGAAAAATGCTTAAAGCTACCATCAATGTACCATCAACTGTCTTATTTGAGCAGCAAAAACGCTCTCTCCCTCCAAAGCTATTCACATCCGGCTATAAATTGCCACATCAATGTCTTCTGTAACAGTGCAAAAATACTTAGGGATACCATCAACACAGAAATGTCATTCAACAAACAATCTTGCTTGAGCAGCAAAAACACTTTCTCCCTCCACAGCTGTCCACTTCCGGCCATAAATTGCTAAAGCTAATGAGAGATGATTACCAACATCATTCAACTGTATGTGGTAATCAACAATCTGGTGGTCATGGAACCACAGGAAAAGGAGCTAGTCAAGCATTTCTGTGGCTGAAGAGCTGTGAAACACCTGCTGTACAGAATAGTAGAGGGCTGCAAGGGTTTGAATGAATAGTGAACCCTAATATTAAGGCAGACCTCAGCACAAATGGTTGCCCTCAAATGGTGGAACTGGTTATGGATGCCTGTTGACCTTTTCCATGAAGGCTACAAAATGGTCTCACATTTCAGTTGTCTGTTTAGTGCCAGAGTATGTCTGGATTGTATAGGGCTCATTATGTCAAAGAATGCAGATCTAGCCAATTTTAGCCAACTCATTGCTTCGTTCACCTAGCATCACATATACCTGTACTTGTTTCTGTGGATTTCTTCTAGATATACATCCAGATGTCTGAGGCAAAACCAGCATCTCTATTTTATATGTTGGGTTGGGGGCTAGATTTGTTGATATGTTGGGGCAGTGGTGGCTCAAGTGGTTAAGGCTCTGGGTCACTGATCGAGAGATCAGGGGTTCAAGCCCCAGCACTGCCAAGTTGCCACTGTTGGGCCCTTGAGCAAGGCCCTTAACCCTCTCTGCTCCAGGGGCACCGTATCATGGCTGACCCTGTGCTCTGACCCCAACCTCCAAGGATGGGATATGTGAAGAAAGAATTTCACTGTGCTGTAATGTATATGTGACAAATAAAGGCTGTTTTTGTTTCATTTTCTGCAAAGCAATATTTCTGAACAATCACCTGTATCCTATAATAAAAACAATTCTAAGCTCATAGCAGTAGTCTTGTCCAGAAAGCGCCCTCATCCACGAAGTTTGGTTTGAGGATAAAAATGGTGTTGTTCTTTCGGCTGCTCCCTGTTCAGGGTCGCAACAGCAGATCATCTGGTCCACATATTTGGTTTGGCAGACGTTTTTTTATGCCAGATGCCCTTCCCATTTTACTCAGGCTTGAGACCAGCACTGATAGTTAACTCTTCAGTGGCTGGGTTAGCTCCCTGCCCAGGAATCTAACCGAGGGCAAGACAGTGAGAGAGCAGAATCACCGCTGGACCACCAGGAGGTAATTGTGATAAAAAAAAAATTTAAAAAAAGGTGTACACTACAAAAATGTCTCAAAATGTCTAAGAGAACGCTATGGTAGAATGTTCATCTTATACAAGATCTGAGATCTGAGTCCTTCTGTACATATGGAAGTAGCTAGGGTCACCTTGCTCCCTTCTGTGCTCTATGGTAGGTGTGTTGGGCCACTTCAGTGCCCGAGTGTTCTTTGTTCTTACATTCCTTCACCTGATGTGTAGCTCTAGCAAATGGTATCCTCAAAATATAAGAATAGGTGACGTGGAACACAACTGCCTTAGTGTTTGCTGGGTAAATAAACTTGTCTTTCCTTGCTTTGCTCCATCTTACACCATGAACAGTGACTGTGTAGGTAGTTTTTCTATAATGGATTGACCCTTCTGTCTTTGTCAATGAAACGTCTCATGTTGCTGCTTCAATTTCAAGGGACAATTCGACAGATTTCATGGTGCAGTTTACCAGGTTGTTAAATCCAAAACCCTGTTTATAGGAAACCAGTAGGTAATTTGCAAGAGAATCTTCCATGCTAACCATAAGACATATGCAACCATTTCCAGATGGACTGCTCTAATCTTTCTAATCTATTCTGTTGTGGTGACTCAATACTTAATAAGAAGATAAAACTTATCAGTAGGTGTAAAATTTAGGTCTTCTGTTGCATTGAGCATGCTGGAATTTTATGCTAATTATTGTTGGTTGATTGTCATCATTAAAGTGAAGTGGCTCATAATTAGACAGGTCAGTTTTTGGGAGGTGGTTATGATTCTGCTGCATAATTACGGTACACCACTGTGACTGAACATTTTCTTCACATTACTGTTAAAGAATTAATGAATTTTACTGGATTTTGCTGTTGTGGGAAGTGAGGTGGAGAAGATTAAACACTCTTGAATTAGTGGACTGTGACTAGCACATCAAACTGTTATGTGTAACTGGTTAGCGTCTTCAGTGTTGAGTTGATTTGGGGTGTGATTTTGCTGAGACGCTAAACAAGTTTAGGTATATTTGTCAAATGGTGATGTGATGAACCGTAAGTTAGTTCACGATTTTCTTCAAGTTCTAGTGACACAGTTACAGAACCTTCTAGGCAAACACTTCTATGACTTTACATCTTATCTGTGCTTTTTTTTTTGTAGCTTTATTTTTATTTCACATTTTGCATATGCAGTTGTAGTCAGCCTTGGCAAGTACATGAGCTGCAGCCATGCTAGCTAAGGATAATTGGATACAGAAGCCAGTTTATGACAGTATTGCTAAAAGAAGGACTACATGGATGCCATTTTGTACTCCAATTGAATACAATTACAAGCATTTGATTTTGTTTTTGTCTTTCCAATACCAAATTGAGTAACTGTTGTAATTTGTAATTTATCAGTCAGGGCCATCATGGAACATTTTATGCAGTGGGTTTTTGGTCTGTGTTGCTAGCAATGAACTCTGAATGCTGGGTTTTATGTTTAAGATGTTATGGTAGAAGCGTCCTGGGTTCGAGTCTCGCTCCAACTCACTGTGTGTGTGGAGTTTGCATGTTCTCCCCGTGCTTGGTGGGTTTTCTCCGGGTGCTCTGGTTTCCTCCCACAGTCCAAAGACATGCTTCAGTGCTGATTGGAGTCTCTAAATTGCCCATAGTGTGTGATTGCGTGAGTGAATGAGTGTGTGTGTGTGCCCTGCGATGGGTTAGCACTCCGTCCAGGGTTTATCCTGCCTTGATGCCTGATGACAGGCTCCCCATGACCGATAGATAGATCAGATAAGCGGTACAATGAAATGAAAAGAAAAAAAAATGTTATGGTAGATGCTGGGAAAGGAAGCATGTGTGACTCAGTGATCAAACTTGAAGTGCTCTCACATGTGACAGTTTCTCTGCATGCTCATGTCACCGTGTGTTGCGCAATTCACAGCACATTTTTCCCGACCATGTTACTGCTCCATATAGTCATCATACACTTATGTTCACTTACTGCTTTATATGCTCATATAGCCATGGTACACTTACTTACACCTTATACGCTTATATAAAGAAGATACAATCAATTTAAATGATATAAGATGATTTATCAGGTTACTTTATATTTTGTATCTACTTACTTGTTGACATTTTCACATTGTAATATTATCCGTTTCTTTTTTCATTAGTGTCTTAACATACTTTAGGTTTGTGTTATATAACATTATATTATAATATTATTGGTAAAATGTCATTTTTATCACTGTAAATATGTATAAGTCATCGTCAAGGAGACGATGTTTGCAGCAGCATCTTGTGACCATATATTGCAATAGAAATGATTCTGTCCATCACAGAAACACTGTCTGCACTTCATTCCGTTTCATTCTGGTTATTTGCTGCAAAACAAGATCACGAAGGTTGTGAAGTAGTCTTAATCCAGCTTAATGTGGTGTACAAATCGTGAATCTGGCAGCCTTGTCATTAAGTGTCCTGCCTGCTGCTCCTCCACCACTGAAAAGGCTCATAGAGCATGCACGGGGCAGCATAAAGACGAGCAAATCAATGGAACATCGATTTATATCTCTCAGGTAGCAACCTTGTTTTTAATCACTGGTTACTCAGAAGGCGTAATTAGTAATTAGTTCAGCAGAACTGAAATGTATGGAGCTGTAAATGTGACTTTATGGAGATTAGAATTTGCACTTTTGCTCTGGGGATGAGTCATCAATGGATTTTTGCTTCTAACGTTTAACCTGAAGGAATGGCATGTCCTCTTTATGCTCGAACGCTGAACTTTGCATGTAAACACACTTTGCTAGTAGTTAGCCTTTAATTTATTCAGATAACAAATAAAAGTGCATTCACCTTTAAGCAGTGATGACTATATATTATGCTAATGATGGAGAATGTAGCAATTACTCCACTATTTGAAGTAAAACCTTTCGTTTGGTTTGGTTAGTGTGGCTTGGTTTGGATTGGTTGGGGCGTGTTTGCTTTGAATAATGTGTTTTGTTTACTGGTTAGATTTGGCTTGCCTTTGGTTTGGCTGAGTTTGGTTGTTTTGTTTTGGCTTGGTTTTGCGTTATTTGTTTGTTTTGCTTTGGTTTGGCTTGGTTTTGCGTTATTTGTTTGTTTTGCTTTGTTTTGGCTTGGTTTGGCTTTGTTTGTTTGTTTTGTTTTGTTGTGGCTTGGTTTGGCTTTGTTAGGTTGTTTTGTTTGTTTTGTTTTGTTGTGGCTGGGTTTGGCTTTGTTAGGTTGTTTTGTTTTGTTTTGTTGTAGATTGACTTGGTTTGTTTTGTCTTGCTTGGTGCGGTTTTTATATAGTATATATTTATTCACTACATTTGACACAGTGGGGTGTCATTAAAGCACAAACACACTGTAGTTCTCTGGGATAATTTGGATACCATGAAGATCCATAACTGTTTAGAGCATTATATACCATTTGCCCCTACTTATCTATTGTTAGGGTATTGCCACAACACTCTGCTGCCACCTAGAGATCAAACTGGATAAAAGTCTTGTTTTTAAATTATTTATTAACTAGTTCAATAAACAGCTAGTGGGGGAGATAACAAAACACTTAAAATCCATAAATCATTTCAGAAACAGTTTGATGCTTCTATGTTTAGAATGTGTGAGAATGCTAACTTTTTTTTTTGCCTCTAAAAACAGATTTTAACTGTTGATAAAATCACTATTAAGATAAATGAGAGCTATTAAGTTCATTTTTTTTTATCCTGCTTTTGATTTCATGTAACCCCTGAAGGATTAACACATGACATACGCATTCATAGCAAACGGCTTGAAGACCCTCCCAAAACTTTCTTGAAAATGGAAAAATGTTTCAAAAATACTTGTGCTTTAGTGGCATTTTTTTGTTTCAGAAAATAATTTACAGAAGGTCATGCATCAAGTAAAAAACACATGGTGCTTACTTTGTAGCCTCAATAAACTTCAATATGTTAATTATTGTTAAATATACACAGTGTCACCTCAGAGGCACAGTAATGTAGATTATTTTTTTTAGAATGGTTTTATTTGGCCTAGGTAGAGGCAAATAGCCATTAGGGAAAGAATTGTATGGCTATAGCTAATGTTAATGCAAACATTTCCCTGGCCTGGTCTCAAGAATGACCAGTAATATTAGTCTAAGTAACATTACTGCAACACACATGGCTCTGTTCACTGTATCCTCAGTGCCCTTTCCAGAACTCTCTCTCTTTGTGCATGCACACTAAAAGAACGAAGCAAAGAAATGAATTCGTGATTCTGCTGGTTCATGTGTTAGTGCTTATTTTCAGTGATGTTTTTTCCCCCCTCCACATTATACAATGACTCAGCTACATTGTGAATTTTCTACATCATGAATCTTGAGTCATCTGAAAACTGGCAATAATATTGAAAAGGCTCATGTTTTATTTATGAAATTGTGAAATACTTCTTTATGGATAAACAAGGAGGATAGATTCATTATACTGCTAATGCTGACAGAAGGGATCATTATTGCCAGGTACAGTATCTACTACAGATATTGAAAGGTGAAATCAAAAAACAATAACAAAACTGAGTTTGTTGATCTAGTCCTGAATATCACATCTTGTCAAATCAGTTTCATCAAATGTGTCGAGCCAATCGTATGTGTTTGGATATTAAGTTATAGGCTTAACCTGACTAAAATCCTTGTTGCATAGTAAAGCATGTGTTTTTAGTGTTAAGAACGCTAGTACAAGGCGGTACAATAAAGAAAGTAGTCCCATTTAGCGGAATATGTTAAATAGGGAGATGATATTAAGTAGCTAGCTATCTGTTTAAACAAATGAAGCTGGTCCCCATGAGGAATAATCCATTAAAAAAAACTGAAAGAATTAAATGGTGTCCTCTTGGTTACTGAGATTAAGATTCAGGTTAGATGTAGGTTTAGGCATAGTATTAATTAACTGCATTAATAATTATGCCAGCTGAAGGTCTTCACAAGGAGAGTAAGATAGATTTACGCAACTGGCTTTCTGCATTTCCGCTAATAACAATATATCAGCTGTTAGTCTTTGCCTAGAGGCTTTCCTGAATTTTTAATTGAGAACAAGACAGTTATTTCTCACTTTTTGCTTTCATTGCCAGTCATTTCCCAGTCATTGCCAGTGTCAGTCTGTCAAACTTTTCCTTAACTTCTGAAACAGCATAAATGATGCCGTATGTCCTATAATAAACAGACAAAAAGCTTTGTTGCATCAGAGACGACAGATAAGTATAGTTTTTTCCTTTTTAGTGAATTCTATTGCAGTACATCTGTTTATGAAGAACGAGAAAAACACCCCTTCCTGTTTTTGCTGTTCTTGAAATGCAGTCATAGTCAGATATACAGAAGTCTTGGAATATTTCAAAAGAGTCTGTTCAATAAAAAGAGCCTTTGAATAAATCACTGTAGACAGCAATATGATCTCCTGCTCTGCTCCCAGACGTGAACCAGAAGAATACAAAGCTATATCTGAGGCTACTGGGTGAGAACTCTGAAAAGTCTTTTTATAAAATAACCAAGGAACAAAGGTACACTTCTCCCTGGAAATTATATGATCTATTTTATATAGTTTTCAGGACAATGGTTGGTAACAACCTGCTGCAATTATTGATACAGTTTTCCTTCTAACAAATACTAGTTAGACTAGTTAGTTAGTAGTTATAACACATTCAGTGAATGACTATAAGAACATATATTGTAATAGCTATAAGGGTCAAGGGTTTTTAACATTGTTAATGCCCCAGCAATGTTGAATTCTTGATTCTGATTGGTCAAGTAGGTGTAGATTATTGACGTTGAGCCAAAGGCCCTCCATCTGCACTCTGATACGTTATCATCACATGGCAGCTGACCTCACCAGCTTCCTAGATTGTCTCTGACCATCCATTTGGTCCCTTTCTCAATTTGAGCAAGGCCTCTACTCGGGATACTTCCACATCAAACAATGCCAGTGCCTGCAACTTCCAGCTCCCAGCTTACTCCATCTCCTCATGGTTCTCTTGGCCCTACCAATGATTGCAATGAAGTCACTGATTTAACTTCTGAGTCACCTGAGCCTACTCTCTCCTATCATTCACCTGGTTACACTCCAACCCTAAAGCTCTAAGTGTGTTCTAGAAGAACCCAAATTATTATACATACATTGGACATGACCCTTGCAACAAGGAGCTTAATTACTGCTTATTCTCATCCAATTCCTTTACCCTCACCACCCTTTTTGGATTCTCAACTCGAGGCCAGCTACCCAAGCCATCTTCTGGGGCCACTCCTAACCTCCCAGGCCACAGATTCAGTTATAAAACAGACTTTGCTTAAACAGGTGTCTGCTTATCTTGTTTTTTGTTGTGGCCAGCCTCTAAAGCCCAGAAGACGTGTGGTCCCAGTTCAGGTTGTTGGGCCTTTTTCTGGCTTGTCGAGGTCCCGGCTTTCGTCACCAATAAATATTGATTCAATTTGACCCGTGTTTCAATTCAAAGTTTTTTAATCTCTCATTCTAATATGCTGTGGACTCCATAGCAACAACTCATTCACTGGGAGAGGTATGGTGGATGCTTCCACTTAGTCCAGACTGATTAATAAGTGGATTAACAAAACGTGAAAAAATAATTTCAATCAATGAGATGATGTGCTATTTAATGGCGCTTTAAATCTATCAGTAGTTGTTTTCTTTTTCTATTTGAATGAGAAAGTTTTCAAGACAGAGTGTTAATTCCTGCTTTCTATTTTCTGAGTAACATGACATGCTATGGGTTTTGTGTCATTTCAAGAAAGGGAAAAAGTGAGACTGTTATTATACGATAATTGATAATATGAACAGATTAGTGGTTTCAAAGTACAACATTTTCTGCAAAGTTTTAATCATTCACTGTGGCATATAAGAGGAATAAAACATTTCAGGTCACGCTGTTAGAGGAAAACAATTAACTTCTAGATTGGTAACATCATTACATAGTTTACAAATTTGTCAGATGTCTTTAACACAGTTTTATTCCCTGTGGTTTGTGGTTTTGAGGTGCATTGTGGAATGTGAAGAAAGTAAATTCTCAAGGAACTAGCTTTTTTTTAACTGTTTAACAAGCTCCTGGCCTCAATGTGTTTCCCAAGATTTAAATCAATACATGAATCAATTATTTTCCTGCAGTGTGTGTGTGTGTGTGAGAGAGAGAGAGAGAGAGAGAGAGAGGGAGAGAGAGAGACTTTTTGGAAATCATCTGAATCTTCAATTACATAACTTTAAAAAAAATATATACTCTGACTCAGTTGTGTAGGTGTGAGCAAATATCTACATGAACTGCATTTATTCCAAGTTATTAAAGTGTCACACAGGCTTTTATTATCTCTGACAGCCCACATTTCAAGTCTAATACCGTCTCGAATAACACAACACTTCTGCATGTCAGATAAAAACAATATACAATGAAACAACAATACGACACTTAAGACTGGCCGTTGTGGTCAATAGGCACATCTACAGGTTATATAAATATTTTTGAGTCTGTGTAATCACTCATGCTCTCTTATTTGAGTTGTCCTTTTAAAATACCACCTTTTTCCCCAACCCTTTCACAGAAGAGTCCTCATTAGAGGAAAACTGTCATCATTAGAGGTTAAAATGGGATTTACGAGGTGGGCGAGCATTGCTTCTTCTTTCAAGAGTGCCAACAATGTGGGAACAGTTCACTTTATGGGTTATTATATTTTCTCAGAGTTCTCAATGTTCTCAGTGAAATGTAAATAAAATAAATAAATAAAAAATCTTTCCTTATGCCATCTTCTGATCTAAAGTGAACAAATTGCTTGAAGGTGGTTTCATAACAATTTATTCACATAGAGACAGACTATATTAGGTTGAGATGTGATTTAAAAAAAAATAGAAAAAGAAAAGACAAAAATCTAGGCTGCTTAAAGATGAAGGAATCACGAACTAATTTCGTCAGACTGTTTAATTAATATAAAACAGCAGGAAGAGTTGAAAACATGTTAAAGCAGCATGACTAAAAATCCAGAGGAATATGAATATTGGAATTTGAAAACTTAATATATACCGGTATTTTTTTCTATTAAATATTATATGACATGCTTGAGAGCTAAAACATCACTGGAGGTGTTTTGCACATTGTGTATTTATCACACATTAATAACACTGTCATTTTTTGGCACTTGTTTATTATTATTATTATTTCCATGCACTGATCCCTGTTTTTAATTAATACAGATATCACAGTATTGGAAATCAGCCAGTACTCAATACTTATCAAGTACTGTTTTTTACAAACATCTGTTGCTGAACACACTTTCACACACATGCACTACAGAGATGTCACTGAGCCTCCGGTGCATGCCTGTGGACTTGGGGAACAAGCAGGAGTAGCCTGAGGAAACCCCCGAAGCCCACAGAGCGGAGCTGGCACTCGAACCCCAAACGCCAGAATTCCATATCCTTTCTATTGTATTCTTCCAAGCTATAATAACTCAGTTTCTATTTGTTGACTGTATATCTTCTTTGCTTTATCATTTTCATTATCTGTTAAACAGCATTATTGCCTTGATGGGATCTCCAGGTATATGATGTGTGTGTATTTGATTCAACAACACCTTTTAAGCCTGTATATTAAGCTATGATCATATTACTAGCAAGAACAATATGTTGTTTTCTCTGGGCCTCCCTGCTCAATGCTGGTCATCCTGTTTCTCCAGGGCTTTGAGACCTTTAATCTGCTCCAAATATCCCCTGCAAGACTGGAACTATTGAGTAGAGGTGGAAAGACCAGAGGAAAGTAAAAGTGGGGCAGGGAGCTATTCTTTTCACCTAAGGCATATTTGTAGACATTAAAACAATATACCTCTAAACATTTATTTTAAACTTTAATCCGAAGCCTATATCATGTCCTTGTCCTGTCAGTGACGGTCAATATACACAAATAACTCAAGTTATTTTTCCCAAGCCGTAACTAAATATAATAAAAATTATATATTATATAAAAATAATAAAAATAACTAAAAATATGAAATTTAGTTTATACAATAATTATACATTTGAAATGCTTTTATGGAGTGTCCAACAACCTTACAAGTCTTTCCTCTGTATTACTCTATTGTCATTCTAGAGGTCATTTTCGCCAAGAATTAACCAGAAGATCAAGAGAGTTTTACTAGATAGATAGATAGATAGATAGATAGATAGATAGATAGATAGATAGATAGATAGATAGATAGATAGATAGATAGATAGATAGATAGAAAACAGTCATCTACATATACAAGTAAGTCTTCTTCACTACAAGTTTCAAGAAAACTGATTTGGGTATAAAGCAGCTTAATAGTGATTTGGGTTTATTTTAGAGAAAGTCTAGGAGATCTCAGCCTCTGAATGACCCCACATGTGGAAGAGGCAAGAGTCAGTCTGGCAAAAACATACAGATATTGAAGAAACCTAATTGTACGAAAGCAACAGTGGGGGTTCCAATAATAACCTTTGAGCTGCCATCTGCTGAAAGGATATTGCTGCATAAATCCCTTGGTGCATACAGAGTGCCTTATCATGTTCCTTCATGATTTGTTCAAGAAGACTTGTGCAGGTGAGCAGAAAAGGACGAGAGGCAAAATCTCATAACCTTTGTAATTGTATGGGGCAATTTATCATTTCACCCAGTCCTGTTCAGAATAGATCGGCACCCACATCCAAATGGTCTCTCTTTCTATCACCTTCTTTCCTCAACCCCATAGAGGAATTCTTTTTCTTCCTTTATGAAGGTGAAAGGTTTATGAGCACAGTTTGGATGATCAGATGTCACACTTAGCTGTGGTGCTTGCATATATCTCTGGAAGGTTGCCAAGACATGCAAAGCATTTCATTTCCTGGTATTTAGCTAGAGATAAATTAAGATGCAATGTGTTTTAAATATTAATAAAAGTTTATAGCCAAATGTATATATAGGATAAAATATATACAAGGCATTGTTTAGTCTGTCCAGTTTTGGTGAGTTTTACTGACAGGAGAAACCTGGTGTGTCCTGAGAAGCTTGTTTTGAATTACCATAACCTTCCTGTTAGTGTGGACCAGCCTGGCCATTTTCCTCTGACCTCCCTCATCAACTTAAAGGCCAATGAGATCAGGTTTTTGATGTAAACATAACTGAAGCATCGTGGCTCGTTCGTATGATTGCCTGAATGGGTAATTGCCTGAGTGAGCAGTGGTACAAGTGTCTCTAATAAAATGTTTGAGTGTAGTGGAGTGTAGTCATGTATAAATGAAGCATGGCATGATTTCTGATAGATCCTTGTTACTCATGTACTCTATGGTGGTAACGGGTTGGGTCTTTGTATAACTTTAATGATTTAATATAATCTTTTCCATAATGATACCAGATGAATTTCAGGGACATTGTATGATGAGGGGCAAATAGATCTTGATGAGAGACACTTGTTAGTGTATGATTAAATGATTTGATGTGAGATATATTTAAGGGTTATAATCAGAGTTGGCTACTTAAGTCAAAACCATGCTTGAAGAAATGTGGTAGCTTATTGGTTAAGGTGCTGGACTACTGATTGGATGGTTCTGAGTTCAAATCCCAAATGCACCAAGCTGCCACTGCAGAGCTCTTGCTCAGCAAGGCCCTTAACCCTCTATTGCTCAGCTAAGATGAGATAAAAATGTTAGTCGCTCTGGATAAAGGCATCTGTCAAAAAGACATACATGTGGGGGATGTGGTAGCTCAGTGGTTAAGGTGTTGCACTAGTGTTTGTTGTTGTTGTGTGTTTGAACCCCAGGTCCACCAAGCTGGGCCCCTGAGCAGCGCCCTGTATAAAATACGATAAAATGTAAGTAGCTCTGTATAAGGGTGCTGTAAAGGTGAAGAAATATCTAGGACTAAGTTAAAAGACATGGCTTCTTAGCGTGTGTGTATATATAATTAGGAGTTCCCATAGGTAAGGAATTTATTGGCTGTTATTTGTTGTAGGTGTCCCAACTGCACTAAAAATAATTTATTTCCATGTGTACCATACCTGCACTGCATATCATTCCAGGACCGATATAGACAGAGAAAACTTGAGGCCCCCATGTGCTCTGTATTTCTTAAAATAAGAAAGACTTTTGACTCATCTTCCCTGGATAAGGAGAAGAAAACAAAAATAAAAGAATGAAAAATTAAAACACAAGATGCATAATTAAAAACAAATAACAAAATGAATGCATCAAATAAACGTAATATAGTAGTACTTATGCAGAACCTGGTCTCTCTCTCTCTCTCACAAACACACACACACACATACAAACATATCCACATGAGGGGAAGAAAACAAATGGTGTGTAAAAGATATGGGTGGAGGCAGAGAAGGAAGAAAGGGAGTGCTCAAAGGTATGTGCATGTGTGTGTGTGTGTGTGTTCTCTGTTTAAAAGCAAGGGATGCATGTGCCTCCCTTATGAATTGACAAAGGTATTGTGGGCTGTTTGTCATCTTCATCTTTACCTGAGGTTCTGAATCCTACTGTGTCTGTGGCATCATGGGAAGGCAAAAGGTTTTCATGGACAAAATGATGCAAATGTTTCACATCCGAAACCTACTGATGCGTCAGGCTCTTGCGGAATGCCTGGGCACCCTCATTCTGGTGGTGAGAATTCGACATGTTTTTATCTTACATTTTTATCACTGATGATAGTTTGGCAATGTATAATTGATAACTGACTGTCTCTATTTAGCAGTAAATCATTTCTAAAACCGCCACAGACTGGATTTTGTCCAGGAAAAGAAGGACTTAGACTTTATAAAGTCATATATATTTCTGAGTTAAACTAATTCTCTCGTTTTGTTTGTTTGTTTGCATTTCGTCTGCTAAAAAAAAAGCCCAACTAAAGAAGTCTGGATCGAATGCTAATTATAAATTTAACAAGACTTGGCCTAGATAAAAAAAAAAAACTTGGGTGTGACACCCATTAAAGAAATAAAAAAGACTTCAGAGTACTTCCTTATTACTTCCTTTAAGAGTTCTTTAGAGATCAAGTACAAAAGATTACAAAATGCCCCGAGGAAACAGAAAAGCGTTGCAATTAAATTGAATTAGAGAATGATTGAAATATAATAAGACAGCTCCCACAGGAATAAAGCTGATAGACCTATTTATTTAAATCATTATATTTCAGAGTCGAGACATTTCTTTCTATTATAACACGCATGGTTAACTGCTGCAGATTTATATCAACTAAAATCGGAACCTGACTTTATTAATTCCGTCTCCTGTTGTGTTTTATTACCTCAAATGCTTTCAGTCAAAACGAACACGCTTATTATATTAGCTTAGTCAAGAAGGATTGGTTTCCGTTTGAGAAATATGACCTAATTTTAATTGGTTTCGAATAACATGTGAGGTAAAGACAGTTCTTGCTCATGTCAGGCTGATGTTAATAATATAAAAAAGCATAATGGAAGAAAATGAAAGGTTCGATAATGTGTATTTCAGTTGGTTAAGGGAGAAAAAAAGTATTTCATTTGAGTGTATCCCTTTGTTCTCGTCACCAAGACACACACAAGACTTTCGACTATGCAAAAGAGTCACTGATAACCTATATTTTCTGGTATAAAATAGCTACAGGAATGTTACAGCTTGAAGGAAAGTATGCAGAAAGATTAAAATTGTTCTGATAGTACATTAAACTAAACATTGTCTCTGGCTATATGCTCGTATGTATTTTATTAGCTCATGGGATGAAAGATCTTAATCTAGTTCAGGTGGTGACTGAGACAGTGATATGTTTCGTAAATCCTTTCTCAGCCCATGTTGTTTTCAGTCTGTTAAGGGTGGATTCTTTTGATTTTTTTTTTTATTACACAACTTAGCTGGGGTTTGGAGCCTTTTAGGGGGATAGAACAGGTATTCACACACACACACACACACACACACACTACCTCTTACCTACACATGGTATTTATAGCTTCACTTCACATTCTTCAACTGTCCAGGAAAAACAAAGCATGCCCACTAAGCCAGACATAGCCTTGCAAAATCATAACCATTTCCTGGACTGTAAATGCAGGAATTTTTGCTATATTATAATTCTGGGGATATTTTTATGATGTGTTTCTATCTGAGGAATGTGTAAACAACATTACACTTCGATTTCAAATCAGACTTCATGCTGCTTTAACAATATATCAGATCATGATACGCAAATCTCAACTAATTACACTATAACGACACAATGCTATTTCTGAGTTAAGTTACATATATACATTACTGCACTGTGAAATTCTTTTCTCACATATCCCATCCTTGAATGCTGTGGTCAGAAGCAGGAGCAGGGTGGGTTGGGCAAGGGCCCAACAGTGGCAGCTTGGCGATGCTGGGGCTTAAACCCCAATCTTCCATTCAACGACCCAGAGCCTTAACCACTTGAGCTACCACCGCCCTGTAGGGAATATAATTTCCTTCTGTCATGGATCACCTTAATAGCAAATGCTATCTCACAATATAAACACTAAACACACACACACACACACACACACACATATATATATATATATATATATATATATATATATATATATATATATAAATATATAATGTTATATAACAACATGTAGCAATTGACTTTGATTTTCTCTCTTACTGTATAAAACGTTCTCTCTATACTGTATATATTGAATATGAAATGGAGTAGAAATGCTGCAAATGATTCAATGCTATATTTTCTGCTTTTTTATTCAGTAAGTGCATAAAAAAATACAATGCTAATTCAAAGAATGCAGTAAAAAAATACTGATAAATATTTATAGACATATACATAAAACATCTATCAAGCTCTAAAGACATCCTTCACTGAAATAATGAAAAAATAATGCACTGAATTTCATTTAAATGAGTCATTCATGCTATGTATGTACAGCACAAAGCATAAACACACATTACCACGCTCATTGAGAGATGGGAGGAGACCGAGTTGAAGCCCATGTGAACACAGAACAATCTCTGAACAATCTGTAACCTGAGCTAAGGATCGAACTCTGGATCTGTGAAGCGGCCATACCTTTATTCAGTGTCTTTTTTTTGCACTGAAAACCGATCCACAGTTGAATCCACACTGACAGCTGGCTTGCTAATGTGTGAAGAATTTAGAAAACATGAGTACAGCTTAGAGAAATACATGTGACTAATTGAAAAACATGTAAATAGGAACAAGTTAAACTTAAACTTGTCTGATATGCTAAGTCTGAGTGCAGATATGTGACAATATTTCCTCAAATCAGAACATTTGATCTGAATTTGTACTTTGGTGGAAAAAAATGCTTATGTGTCATATTGTTTGATTAGTTTAGTCCGACATGGAAGAAAGCTCCTCATGCTGAATCACAAACTACATTTTCTTGATTGCATTTAAAATACATTTTCTTGAAATGGTTCACCAATTTTAATTTTAAAACGTCTTCGAATTAAAATCAACTGCTGCTGCATGATACTGCTAATACTGTGAATGAGCAAACAGATCAGAAAGAGTAAAGTAAAGAACATTTTTCACTGAGGTATGTTGAACATAACAGTGTCACCCCCCCCACCCCCAATCCAGATGTTTGGCTGTGGAGCTGTTGCTCAGCTAGTCCTGAGTGAAGGTTCGCATGGAATGTTCCTGACGGTGAATTTCGCATTTGGTTTCGCTGCCACACTTGGGATTTTGGTGTGTGGCCAAGTTTCAGGTGAAGTATTATGCATGCTGTTTGATGCACTGGATACTCTGAATTGCCCCCAGGTATGAATGAATGTTTGAGTGCATGTGTGTGTGTAACTTTTTATATATATATATATATATATATATATATATATAAAGTTACACACACACATGCACTCAAACATTCATTCATATATATATATATATATATATATATATATATATATATATATATATATATATATATATATGTACAGTAAATATTTAACTTTGTTGCTTGATAGTTGTTGCTTTTTTTTTATGAAGGGTGGCAATAATTTTGCTAGTTTGCTAGTAAGATTAACTACAATTACCATTTTATCTTTCTTGAATGTTCTACAGGTGGTCATCTGAACCCAGCTGTGACCTTTGCTCTTTGCATCCTTGGGAGAGAACCATGGAAAAAGTTCCCTGTGTACTTCATATTTCAGACTGTAGGTGCCTTCCTTGGATCTGGAATCATATTTGGCATGTATTTTGGTGAGTAAGAGTTTTAATAAATGGCAAAATAAAAATAAAAAAATGCTTAATGTGTGAAGAGTTCAGAATTGGTATAGTTAATTACAGTAGCTGGTAATTATATATACAAGTATAGTAGTGCCCCGTTTTACGTCGCTTTACACAACCTTATGTCAGTCCCTCTGTCGTATAGTAACAATGAAAAATGGCTAATAAAACCAAACTAAACAAAATTCTTTTTAGAAAATAAGAAAATACATATATTCAATCATAGTGTCATGATAGGGAACATATACAGCACTTTATAGGGGCATTTCCAACTTACAGCGCAATTCAACTTATGTCGCGTCTCTTGGAACCAATTAACGACGTAGGGCGGGGTATGACTGTATCTATAAGCCTAGAAGTACACCGATCAGGCATAACATTATGAACAGTGACAGGTGACGTGAAGAACACTGATTATCTCCTCATCATGGCACCTGTTAGTGGGTGGGATATATTAGGCAGCAAGTGAACATTTTGTCCTCAAAGTTGATGTGTTAGAAGCAGGAAAAATGGGCAAATGTAAGGATTTGGATGAGTGATGGCGCTGATAGACAACTGGATGAGAGCATCTCCAAAACTGCAGCTCTTTTGGGGTGTTCCCGGTCTGCAGTGGTCAGTATCTATCAAAAGTGGTCCAAGGAAGGAACAGTGGTGAACCGGCGACAGGGTCATGGGCAGCCAAGGCTCACTGATGCATGTAAGGGAGACGAAGGCTGGCCCGTGTGATCCGATTTAACAGACGAGCTACTGTTGCTCAAATTGCTGAAGACGTTAATGCTGGTTTTGGTAGAAAGGTGTCAGAATACATAGTGCATGATGGGTCAGGGCTGTTTTGGCAGCAAAAGGGGGACCAACACAATATTAGGCAGGTGGTCATAATGTTATGCCTGGTAGGTGTATATAAACATTTAATAGGTAACCTTTACACTCCCTTTATCAAGTCCTTTTCCCCTCTCACTAGATATCCAGTTTATATCTGTTAGTAGCTCTTCTATAGTCAAGAGATTGTACACCTACCTAACTCTGTTCACTTTTTGCAATGGCAGATGCACTTTGGGAGTATCGGAAAGGCAGTCTGATTGTGTTGGGTGAAAATGCTACAGCTGGAATATTTGCCACATTTCCATCCAAACATCTCAGCCTGGTCAATGGCTTCTTTGACCAAGTAAGACACAAGAATTTCCCCACATTAAATTTTCCAGAAATCTCAGCTTCAGTGTGACTATTTCACAGAAATAATGACTTGACAAATTTGATGCAGTATATTATTATGAGAATATAAGGCATGAGCTGAGAAAATACAGAGTAGCAGTGAATAATAGTGGTTTAAAAAGACTTAAATTCCCATGAATTTCCATTTTAATAAGATCTCTGTCCATTTTGCACAGGTGATTGGCACAGCAGCTCTGATCGTGTGTATACTTGCCATCGTGGACCCGTATAACAACCCAATCCCACGTGGGCTAGAAGCCTTCACTGTGGGCTTTGTGGTTTTGGTTATTGGCCTTTCTATGGGATTTAACTCGGGTTACGCCGTGAACCCAGCCAGAGACCTCGGACCCCGAATCTTTACCTCAATTGCAGGCTGGGGCAGTGAAGTCTTTACGTCAGTACTTAACTAAATTAAATAAATACTACTTTACTAAGTAGACATGATATTTTAATGCTTCATTATTGCTTTATATGCAGTGTCTCATACACAATATTAAGGTACCACTGCACTCAAAAATGAGTTAGGGAGGCTAAAAGACATGGTGACATTTTAAAATTTACATATTAATACATTTTCATGGACACTTGGATTCTTAATTAGGGTAAAGGTGCAGTTTCTTGGGTATGAAATGAAACAAATGAAATACAGTGCATGGTATATAAGGTTTTATGTGGTATATAAAAATATATAGATGCTTTATGCTTCTAGCTTTTGATCATTGCCTGCCTTTTAAGCATTTACACCACTCCATAATTTCTGTTCACATTTTTCTTCTGACTCATTCCCAGCACACTGCAGACATTCATTGATTAAAACCACAATGATGCTGAATCAAACCCTACATTTCTCTGCCTATATCTTGTTATGCTAGGTTTAACCATCTAGAAATATACTAATTGCATCTACTTTCTCATTTCTCTCCTGCTGCAGAGTGAACGATTATTGGTTCTTTGTTCCGATCTTCGCACCATTTATCGGTGCCATGGTGGGCGTTTTGGTGTACCAGCTGATGGTGGGATACCATTTGGAGGGAGAATCCCAAGAGAGGGAAGAAGCAGAAACCCGCAAAGAGAAAGTAAGGCTGAAGTCATGCAAAGCGTCTGGGTAAAATGCCATAGTGTAAAATCTCACTTATAATTCTTTTATTGTTAAAGTCATTTCTTACGGTCCAAATCCCAGACAGTTTGTCTTCATGTTCCCTTTGACATTTAGAGCTCATAGTCCCTCTTCTCTCCATTCGAAATCCCAGACAGCATAAGTCCCATGTTTTCTTTGGCACATAACATTTCACTGCCTGTGTACAGCCGTCTGATTGCCCTGATGTCCTACCTAAATCCCAGAATGTTTGTCCTCTCTTACTCACTGCTTTTAATGTATAACCAGACAAGTCTAGACATGGCTAAATCCTGCACTAAACCCACAAACCACAAGATCCTTATTTCTGACATATTAATCTTGTTCAAGAACAGCTGTGTCTTGAACAGCACTAAAAGCATATCAAAATTCATTTGCATTTTTTTTTTTGCATTGTTACTTATATATTTTTCCCTCTTAAAGTGTGTTGTTTCTTATCTCACATATGTCTGTATTGACATAATTGAGATTAAGAAGAAGATAATGACTTTATATCATATTTCAGGTAACCACAAGAAGACATAATTAGAGAAGCAGAGTAATATACAGTATACCTATGGATAGAATTTCCCACTGATTAAAATATGTCTAAAAATAACCTCCATCTCCACCTATAACTTGTTTATTTTGCATGTTGTACTAATTGTTGCATTTATTATAAGAAGGAATAACAGAAGTCAGGGGTTATCATGGTTAGTATATTTGCCTTGCCTGGGGTGTGCTTTCTTCCCTCTGCCCTCCCCAAGTCCAGAGACATGCGTTGTGGGCTGATTGGCATCTCTAAATTGTCTGTAGTATGTTTTAAAGGATGTCTTTACTTTGCTTTGTGCTCCTAATCCCCTGGGAAAGTCTCCAGGTTCCCTGTGACCCTGTGTAGGAAAAGCGCTACAGAAAATGGATGGATAGATAACAGAAGTCCTAAATTCTAAGTTGGTGGTTACTTGTTATTTCGTCATTGTTATGTTGAATAATCTTTTGTGGTCTGCATATGTTGATCTTTTATTCATTTTTGTTTTTAATTTGTGATAGTTATCATCCAAGCATAAGGAACCTATTTCCATCTGTTGTATTAATTACTAACCTTTTTCCATTTATCGTATTAATGTTATCGATTTATGTATTCATGACACTTATCTGTGTTAATTGAGATGCTTTTTTTTCCCATTACATATACGTATCATTAAAGGAAATGTTGAAATATTAGAGATACAGTTTGTTGCTAAGGTTTGCATTGTCTAAATAGAATATTCGAAGCATTCCTTACATCCTAAGGGCATGTTCATGCATTTAGAGACTTTCACAGTAAATAAAACATGAAAAATGTCCAATGTGGCCCAATACACCAAGGCCGGCATTACGTTTCCTCTCATCTCTGCCAAAAAATTCCCTTTGAGCCTTGAGGCACTCATAAAACGCACTGTTTGAGTCTTTTTCAGCTTCATCAAGCATAAAGTGGACAAGTCGAAGGCCATTTTCAACAATGATGCCATAAATAAAACCTGCTTAGGTGAAGACTTATTTTCAAACAACACTACTACATGGGCACTAAAGTTTTGCCCTCTAATGGATTTTACATCACAGCTTTAAACAGATCTCCAACTTTTGCTTGATATTGATATTGCACCATTGGAAAGATTCTTCTGTGAGAAGGGTTTTTTTGTGCACTTGTGCCCTTAGAGCAAAGTTACACTTTAAATCAATATAAAGTTATTCTGATGGTTCGCCTTAATCCAATTATGAAATATTGATGGGAGTTGTCTTATCCAGCATGACTCCACATGGCACAAGGACACTGTATCGTTTAATGAGCTTGAAAATGGTCTAAATCGTATGTTATGGCCTTCATCGTCACAGGATCTCAATCTAGTTGAAGACCAATGGGAGATTTTGGAGTGATGTGTTAGACAGTGTTCTCGACTACATCATTAAATCTTTTATTGAGGGAATATCTTTTGGAAGGTGGTGTGCAAATACGGTATATGATCAAATGTTTTATGTGAAAAATGTTTACAGTCATAAAATCCCAAATGAAATGATGATATTCTATCTGACATGTTATTAAATTGTTGAGCATTTAATTGAAATATTAATTATTTAATTGACCCTGACAACATCTTATGTTAAACATGTCGTTTTTAATTTTGAATATTGAAAGATTTCTACTTTATATTTCTAATAACTCAGAATGAAGACCAAGGTTACCACTTTGCATGGAAAATTCAGGAATAAAAAGCCATCTAAATAGCCTGGTAAAATAAATAAAATAATCAGTGCATATTAAATAATGATCTAAATATACAGTACCCATAAAAGATACATTTCCATATAGTTCATTGTTGCTTGTATTTGAGTTTATTGGATCTAAGAAACCTAACAAAGACTAAATTTTTTTTTTAAATAAAAATACACAGTGGTGCTAGTTTTTTAGGAACATATTTCTAGCAGTGTGTTTGCTTTCTGTAGCAGTCAGAGCAGAAATTCACCTGTGGACGGATGCTATGAGATGCTGGATGTGTCGTGCCTGAATGTTGTACCTCTCAGGAATGAGCGCATTGTTCAGTTGCTGCAAATTGAAGTTGGTCAGCTGTGATGTTCAGATACACTGTGCTGACCAAATCTTTTTCAGTGAGTATCAGGGCTATAATGTGTTCCAGAAAAACCTTTCTCACACCGTCACATTGCCACAGCCTAAAGAATGGCTTAAAGGGCTTCATGTTGCTTGTGCTAAGCTCTCATCTTTGCGAAAGAAACAGAATGAAACCTTGGATTTTGGAAATTTTTTCACGGTTCATTCTGTGTCATGGGATGTTTTTACAGTATCCTTAGTAACTAGTACCTAGTCAGCATCACGGTGGTCTAAATTTGACTTCTGGTTAGTGAAAAATAAAACAAAAAAGGAAAGAAAATATCAAGTGATATAGCTGAGGTTGAGGAACTGAAGCCAGAGTTCATAGACCATGCTGATATTTCTGACTGACTTGAGTTCATTTCAGTGTTTCTGACATCATCCTTGTGGAGTTCCTGTTGAATTAAAACAATAAAAATTAACCTATTATAGGTTTAAATCCAAATACATACACAATTTTATTATGTTGCACTCTGGAATTTGGATGCAAACTATTTGAAGAGCACACAGTGTTTGTCTTTCCCCATTGCATATATGCAATATATATATATATATATATATATATATATATATATATATATATATATATATATATATATATATATATATATGAGGTGCTTAGAAGAAAACATGGTGTTAGCATAGCATTCTGGGTTGTTGTTTAGCAGGAGATTTCATTGTGAATGAGATGTTTGAGGACAAGCATAAGGAGTAAAGATGTATTTAAGTGATGTCTTCTTGCCACTCTTGGAAGTGGCCGTGTGTGTGTGTGTGTGTGTGTATAAGATGAACTGAACAGAAGCTGAGCGACAGAGGTAGCAACCAACCTGAAAAAAAAAGATTCTTTTTTGTTTTACTTAAAGAGTCTCTGAACAGCATGCTGCTTTCATGGATACACATGGCTTGTGCCAGTCACTGTCTATAAGCCATGGATGTCCATACACTCCCAGCAGTGCTAGTTTTAGGAGCTGGTACAGAAACAAGAAATGCCCTAAAGTCGGTCACTATACGTAATTATTGAGTTCAGTGCGGGTGATTATCTTGGACAGAAATCTTCATGGTCAAACGATCTCAGTGTTACAGAAGTATACTGTATTCGTTCTGCATTCGCAGCCAATTCACAGTAGATTTGCGTGATGCTCCAACCACCTCGCTGCACTTGTTACACTCTCTGACCCGCCTACACAAACACACTTACAATCCACCCTCTAAAGGGGGGAGTGGTAATGGCAAGGGGAAGTCAACAAGGGCCTATTAAAGGTGCCGAAATGTTCTTTTTAATAAGGACACAGCCTTCAGTGAATAAACTGTTTTGGTTTTTTTTATTTCTTGGTTGGAAGCAGTTCAAATAGCTTCAGAGATTGCAGCATTGGGTCTCTGTTAAATGCTCAGAGGCTGTTATCTAGAGCAGATATGATACGTTAAAAAGATGTCAGGACAAGTTCTGAGTGTGAAAGCATGACGTGTGAAACAACAGCTGGGCTGTGATTACAGACCTGGATACAGAACTTGCATGTCTTTTTAATGAGCTTATTTAATTTACAACTATTTTTAATTAATCTCACTGAACACAAACATCCCAAGCTCTTTTTTTTTGCAATCCTCAGTTGTGAATTCAAGTCTCCAGGAGCTTATGCTTAGATGAAACACTACATCATTCTCATTATTTCAATCATGTACTTTCAATTCTAATTAGAACTATAATATTTCCAAAAAGTAGTTAGGGGAGATTGTCAGAAACATGCTGCTGGTTAACAGGGCCTCGGTTAAAATACATAAATATAGTATCCAAGTTAGGAATAATCTGGATCAGTTCAGCGATGAAACATTTCTATCCTGATGCAAGTGGTCTTTTGCAGGACACAGTATATATTTTATCTGAAATCGAACTCCTTCCAGCCTGAAGTGATAATAACACATATTTTTTGTCCTTGTAATTAGAGAATTAGTCATTTTCACCCATTTTAATCATGAATCCACCCTCCATCCCCCAATAGTATTGTTCCCAAAATTGCCAACCCGCCTCTTTTATTCAAAAGCCAACTGAAATGTGACAGAACTTCACAAGGGAAAAGAGAAACCTGACATTTTCGAAATCCTCATTGACATGGCCTTTTAGCAGCGTGCATCACCAAATACACCTAATGTCAATCACAGATCCCGCCCACTTCTACAGAGCAAGGTCCCAGAAATTTGAGAACTTAAAATAGCTTTCATTCGAGTTTCCAGACTCGAGTGTGTGTGTATGTGTGTGTGTGTGTGTGTGTGTGTGTGTGTGTCTTTTAGTTCCAAGATGGACTAAACATGACGGTAAAATAAAAATAAAAAAAATCAGAATATTCAAATCCCTATATTATAAATAATGAAACATAGGAAAATGCCAAAGATCCAGAAATGTCATGAATAAACAGGATGCCTTTAATGATAAATTAATACTAAAATTGCTTTCTTCTCCAAGACACTGCATATAAACTACATGCAATTTTTCAGTTACAGATTGACTATAATGGACGGAAATCTTCCTGTGTATCATCCACCAGCTCCGTGTTTTACAGTAGCTATTATATAGTTATTCTGTGTCTAAATCTCCTAAAACCTAAACTAAAATAAAAAACTAAATAGTTATGCTTCTTCTCCCTCTTTTTTCTTATGCGACATCTCTTTTTAACGGTCAGTACTGAGTACAGTGTTGCAGTGTTTCATTTTATGGCTACACATTAAGGCATCATATTAACCTTGATGAAGAATAGACTTGTTTACTCAATGCTGGTGTTTTGTTTCTTCTACATTTCTTTCTTCTGTTTTCCTGGAAAAGATTTCAATGCACGGTTTCGGACAAAGCCAACAGTGACACCCAGTGAACAAAAGTCTGCACTGCACTGGAGTAAAGCAGGAGGTTAAAGAAAGCTTAAATATAATAAACAGTGTTTAATTTAGCACATACTAGACATATCTATATATATATATAAATAAGTGCCCTAAGACCTATTGTATTAGAATTGGACCTTCGGACCATGTTGTGCATCTTAACAACACTAAAGAACAATCTTTTCCTAACAAATGTCATGAATCTGTTACTTTTTCTAGACATGTATATATATTCTGATTTGTTTTTTGTTTTCATTGCTGTTTGACTCTTTTACCACTTACAATGTACTCATTTATTAGCATAACATTATGACCACATGTCTAATATTGTGTTGGTCCCCCTTTTGCTGACAAAACGGCCCTGACCCATCCTGCACTGTGTATCCTGACAACTTTCTAACAGAACCAGTGTTAACTTCGTCTGTTGGGGCCAGCCTTTGCTCCCCATGTGCATCGATGAGACTTGGCCACCCATGACCCTGTCACTGGTTCACCACTGTTCCTTCCTTGGACCACTTTTGATAGATACTGACTACTGCAGACCGGGAACACCCCACAAGAGCTGCAGTTTTGGAGATGCTCTGATCCAGTCATCTAGCCATCACAATCTGGCCCTTTGTCAAACTCGCTCAAATCCTTACACTTGTCCATTTTTCCTACTTCTAACACATCAACTTTGAGGACAAAATGTTCACTTGCTGCCTAATATATCCCACCCACTAACAGGTGCCATGATGAGGAGCTCATCAGTGTTATTCACTTCACCCGTCACTGGTCATATTGTTATGGCTGATCAGTGTAGGTGTTCTGGGAAGTTTTGGAAATTTTGTTCCAAGCATGTATTTAAGTCATGATATATGCCTAATTTATGCCAGAATAATGAATCTATCTAACTAATGACTCCTATTATTATTCCTGTAACTACAGAAATCTTTCTTTACTTATGACCCAGAAGGATCTGACCTGAGAACAGAACCAGAAAAAAAGAGACACAAATAATAACACAAACACATGAAGCAGCTTGTATGTTTATTACCGCACAGAGTGAATAGGCCATAATAAGACTCCATCATCTACTTCAATGTGACTAAATCTTTAAACATGGATGTAGAAATATTGCATGCCTCAGACAGCATATGAGAAAGGAGTTTAGTTTTTTTTTTTTTGGCTATGTGCTGGACAGACAGATAAAGCAGACAGGGCAGAGGTTTGTGTGTGTGTTTGCTGAGGACATTCAAGGCCTGCAACGCTGAATGAAGCGTGGGTAGAGGCACACATCTCGAATGTGATGGCGATTCAGCAGCCAGGTAAGGAAACGCTCGAGGCCAAGCCCGTATCCACCATGAGGGCATGTGCCATACTTCCTCTGAAATACACAAAAGAAGCATGTTGAGGTCATGATAAAGTCCAATAAAATCAGGTAAACTATGTTAAAGCATGATTTAAATGCATTGCAGTGTGTAAAGCATGTTATTCATGTAAAAGGTACAGCCGAGTTAAAAAGCAATGCTAAAGCACTTTACAGCTTGTTAGTGTGTGTTAATGTATGAACTAAACAATAAATCAAAAACGCACATGACTTCAAGTCGCTGTAGCATGAAGTCGCCACTTGATGTTCCTACTACTGGTTGCCATGGTAATAACATTTATCAGTGAGTGGCAATTATTAGATTTCTTGCTGCTAATATTAGGCATTCTGGAGGGAGGTCTAACATTTTTATATAAAATTCACCGGTGTATAGATGCACTGCATCATATATACAAGACGAAGGTGAAGCAGTGTGAACTCTTTGACAAGGATTATGTGCACACTCTTGTCCTCACTCCCACTGGAAGTTGCTGCATCAAGTCGCTCCATATTTGCATAACGTTAAACTTTTCTCAACATTGTCGCATCGCTGAACACGCCCGCATCTCGTCGCCAAATGTGGTCAGCTCTCATTGAAGATGAACGGTCTCCGGTTGCTATGGCACTACGGATCGCTACGTGTGAACGCAGCATAATTTGAATCGTTTCCAATAATAATCTCTAATAATCCTTTCATTCTTTTATAGTTAAGGCTAATGCCATACACCGCCTGCAAAAATTACTTACATCTGAGCAGCTATAAACATTCATTCCCTCGCCAGCCTCTTATTAATGAGACATAAATAACGCAGGTTGCCATGAAATAAAATAACAAGCGCATTAATATAAAGCACATGATCTGAATTACAGACGCCACCCAATTAATTAAACTCAACACCTCCTTAATAGCATCTCGAAGTACATTAGAGGAAACCGTTTAGAGCATGTAGCAAACACAATGGCACAGAATACTATTATGCATATATCGTACACACACCTGGTCATTGTACCAGTAGTAGGGAGTGGGGTCGATGCCTTCTCTCTTGTAGCCCTCCAGAAGCTCCTCGGCATCCCAGATACGCATCGACCCTCCAACGATCTCACCAACGTTAGGCATCAACACGTCAACCTGCACATACACACACATGCACAAAACATTTCCATTAGTAAATATCTACTACCAAGAACAGATTTCAAGCACGAATACATTTTACTAGATTAACACGTAAAACACCTCAGATATAACATTAAATTTTGTCATCTAACACGACATTTGATATTGCAAACCTAATACAAACATTCGGCTTTCATTCACCAACATTTCTGGACACGCGCAAGTGAGGAACTGAGTATTAGTATTAGTATAACTAACAGTCATTCATTCATAACTAATACATGTGCATATAAGAAGCAAATACAGCAATTTAATAACATTAGGAGCCTACTAGTGTTTTAGGTAGTGTAGTTATCTACGTCTTCTCAATAACTACACTTTCTGGAAACGATTGTGACCCTTAAGGCAAAGTGTTACTCTGGCTGACGAACATAAAGATAAATTAAACAGTGGATGAGACATAAAACTACTGAAACTAGTTCTTTCTAGAATTATCTAGCCATTTATTCAGCACTGGCTCGGCGTTCTCTGTGCTCAGGTGACTCTTGTTATGGTAAAGATTTGCTTTGCTTTTTGCCGTTGCTGTTTGTCTTAGCAATGAATGAAAGTTTAATGAGGATGTTTTACATATTTTTCAGTTCTGGAGTGCTTGTAGGATTTTTAATACTCATATTTTAATACTTTTAATATTATAATACTCAAGATGTCGTCAAAATGTTCAAAAGTTAGAAGTTTATATACACTCGAAGTTGAAGTCAGTAAAAACTCTCCACAGATTTCATATTAGCAAACTGTCGTTAAGAGGTTTAAGACATCTATTTTCGTATCCTAACAATTGCTTACAGACAGATTGTGTCACTCTATCAGTTCCAGCATGTCAGACATTCATATACACCAAGATAACTGTGTTTAAACAGCTTGGAACATTCCAGAAAAATTAGGTCAAGCCTTCAGACAATTAGCCAATTGGTCTCTAATAGGCTAATGGGTCAACTGGAGGGTCTACACGTGGATGTACCTTAAGCCCTACATTAAGACTCGGTGACTATTTGCTTGACATCATACGAAAACGAAGAACCTCGAGCCTAGAAACCTCACTCAGTTCCAGCAGTTCTTTACAGTATTTTACATTCTTAAAATAAAGCAGTGACCTAAGGCTAGGAATGTTTTCTGATGAGTAAATGTCCAGAATTGATATTCATAAACTTCTGTATGATAATGACGTCTACTTGACTGTCCTATTTTCAGATTTTTAGCAACGTTTCCTTTAATACGTCAAACATGTTCATTTTCTTCAGTGCAACTCAGAATTAGTGAACTTGTACCACATTTTTTACCCAGTACTTTGCAGTGCAGTGCACTTTCTACTAAACACATAATTAAAAAGTCATTAATGTATTATTTGTTTATAGACTGTGTGTTACAAGAGTGTGATAAGAGCACAATTACCACGCTGCTATTATTGCTAATCACTAATGTTTAATTAGCCTCTGCGTTTCCAGAAATCGTAGTTCTAATATTCTAATGCAAACCAGAGAACAAGAAACTGCTGTATTCATTCCTTAATGAATTCTAGTGAAATATGTGACTCATTATACTGAAAAGTTACTTGTATGAGAAGTTTAATTTAACATAAATATATTAGTGCGTGTTAAGTGATCAAATCAAACTGTGGATTTGGTTTATCATCCGTTTTCCTGACCGATTCAGTAAGGCGTCGATCTTCAGGACAGCGCTGCATGTAAAATGATTTAATCTCAGCTGGGAAGCGGCACAGCAGGATGGTCTCGTTAATGCTGTCCGTCATCAGCCTCTCGGGGGCTTCGGGGATATCCTACAGCAGAATCAGTGAGAAAACAAAAACAAGGATGTCAAATTATGTAAGAGATATCTGCATTAGAACCAGACTGAATAACAGTCATGGATTTAACATCCTACATGGGAAAGCAGGCATGTCGAAACGAGACTTTCCGGATTTCTGTCTTTCCAGATGTTTTAAACAAATTCACATTTTTATTCTGGGTGATTAATATGTTCTTGGCGCCTTGATATTTTTGTCACGCAAAATAAAAAGTGCTTTCTGTTCTTCAGCATCTGTTATACAAGCTGCTGTGAAATGAAGTTTAATAAGTTTACAATTAATTTAAAAAAGACAAACCTCTCCAAACTCGTAGTAGGTCCCATCATCTTTTTTAATGTCATGTTCTTGAAGCCATTTAATGGCATCGGTGTAGTTCATCCTCTTAAACGGCCTCTTAGGGGGCTTGAAGTTCTATATAGACACACAAACACACAAATTACATTACAGGAGTCATGATCATTGAATAAACCCTCTTTTTTAATCCATTAACAATTTAAATCTGCTATATTTCAGTTTGTTGTATCTTCTCGTGTAAATGGACAATAAACCATCCTAAATGCAATTAAATAGAAATACAGATGTATTTGTTGGCACAGGCTGCTGTAACACATCAATAAAGTCTATCTATCTAACAATATAACAAAATATAGCAGAAAAATACTAAAATACCCAAATTAGGGTACAAAAATACAACAAAAAATATATCAAATAACAAAATATAAAATATTACAAAATATAGCAGAATATAACAATATAAGAAAATATAGCAAAAAAATACTAAATACAGAGATTTAGGAATAAATATGGAGAATGAGATATTGATAACAATATAACAATGAAAAATGAAGAGATGAAAAACAAGTAATGTAATAATAGATAATCTATCTATCTATCTATCTATCTATCTATCTCTCTCTCTCTCTCTCTCTCTCTCTCTCTCTCTCTATCTATCTCTCTATCTATCTATCTATCTTAAAGAAAAACTCCACATTGTCCCACTCCTAATTATTATTTACATCTTTTCAATTAGAAAATTCTACATGTCATTTGGTTAAGAAAAAGGAATTGCAAGTCATACAGGGTTTATATCATAGAGCAGCGGAGCAGCAGGAGACTTCAGGACTCGATCCACCACATCACACACTAGGTCCTCTAATCTGTTCAGCAGATCTTCAAAGGTGATGAAGGGACACTCAGCCTCGATGTGGGTGTACCTGTGTTTATTATCGTGAAGGAAATTTGATCATGTCACAATTCAGTGTAGTGTGCTCTACAGATGATAATAATAGTAATAATATAGTAATCAGTTGCTAAATATTCAGACAGGAATTGTAAAAAGAGCTGTCTGTGTGTGTGTGAGGGTGTGTGTATATATACGACTCACTCAGACAGGTGTCTGCGTGTACGGGACTGCTCAGCACGATACGATTGGGCGATGCAGAACGTGTCACCGAGCGCAGGGATGCAGGTCTCCAGGTAAAGCTGCGACGACTGGGTCAGATACGCCTGCTCTCCGAAATAATTCAGATTGAAGAGGGTGGAGCCGCCTTCCACCTGAGTCTGCACCAGAGTGGGAGGAGTAATCTACAGAAACACATACACACACAAACATCTCAATCAATACTGTCCACAATGTCTTCCTACCTTTATTTTAGTTTTCATTTCATTCTTCTTTTTAATGTCTGAAACTTTAAACAAAAAAGATAAAGCCCAAAACAAAGCAATATTACTTAATTTCTCAAATTATACACACAGCTTGTTCCATTCAACCAAATTTTCAGTTATTAATGTGATACACTGACAATATAACAGACTCCCATGATACACCACATTGCCAAAAGTTTTAGGACACCCCTTCAAATCATTGAATTCGGTTGTTGGACTTGGCCCCTTAGTTCCAGTGAAAGGAACTCTTAATGCTTCAGCATACCAAGACATTTTGGATAATTTCATGCTCCCAACTTTGTGGGAACAGTTTGGGGATGACCCCTTCCTGTTCCCACATGACTGCACACCAGTGCACAAAGCAAGGTCCATAAAGACATGGATGAGCGAGTCCTGACCTCCAGAACTTGACAGTCCTGCACAAAGTCCTGACCTCAACCCAACAGAAAACCTTTGTGATGAATTAGAGCGGAGACTGCAAGCCAGGCCTTCTTGTCCAGTATCAGTGCCTGACCTCAGAAATGCGATTCTAGAGGAATGGTCAGAAATTCCCATAAACACTCTTCTAAACTTCACGGAAAGCCTTCCCAGGAGAGCTGAAGCTGTCATAGCTGCAAAGGGCTGGCCAACTGTGCACGTAAAAGCAGACATCCCAGTTTTGGCCTGGCTCGCAGTCTCCACTCAAATCGCTCATCTTGCTTTGTGCACTGGTGTGCAGTCATGTTGTAACAGGAAGGGGTCATCCCCAAACTGTTCCCACAATGTTGGGAACATGAAATTATCCAAAATGTCTTGGTATGCTGAAGCATTAAGAGTTCCTTTCACTGGAACTAAAGGGCCAAGAACAACCCCTGATAGACTAGACCTGAACTGAATGATTTGGAGGAGTGTCCCAAAACGTATGTTTATGTCAAGATTCATCTACATATCTTTTTTAAATCGTCTCTAACGTATGTTTTGGTATGATATCTTTATGGTCACATAACTTAGAGGTAATTATTCTCATATAAGCAGATTCATTTTTCCCCACAGCCTCACCTCATAGTAGCCACGGCTGAAGAAGTGCTCCCTGAAGCAGTGCGTGACTGTGGAGCGCACTCGCAAGATTTTGGACACGTTTTCTCCTCGGATCATCATGTGCCTGTTGTTGAGCTGAACGTCCACATCCGACTCCTCATTCAGCAGATTGTCAGCGCCGCCGGCTGGAGCGAGACCGATCAGCTCCCAGAAATCACAGTGCAGCTCATGACCTCCTGGAGCCTAAGATGCAGCACCAAATTCATTCATAATAGCAGTGTTTAGTATGTTTTCAATATGTGTATTGAGCTTTAGGTTTTTTGTTTTTTTTACACATTAAGGTGTGTCAAAATATAATAAATATTTTTATACTTATTGTATTGTAAGCCAGGCAAGTACAAATACAGTAATATCAATGGCTAAATGATAAAATGGCATTTTGTTGTTAAGTTATTCATATAAAGGTAGTAGAGGATGTGTCATTTTGATGGGTGGTGTCTCTATTAGGTGTTTTCCTTTTTATTATGATAAACGTCCTGATACTTCTATAGTGCATTTGCAGGGCATTTTAAATTAATAAAAATATATATTTGTAAACTGCCCCGGTGCTGTAGTATAGGAGTAAACAAACATCTATCAAATCAGATATTAATAATCGTAATTAACTAGAGTAATGTATTTCATTTCATCTGCAACACTGAAAAACTAATAGAACAACACTGCATTGTTTTTCCTAAAGCGTGGTACCTGTTTTCCCTCAGGAACCTGCTTCACTGTTCCGTACAGAGCCACTGTGCTTTCCGTAGACAACATGAGCCCGTTATAACACTGACACTAAAAGAAAACACATACACAATCATTAATTCACCTGAATGTACAGCACACAAGTACACGAGTAGAGTGAATTAAATAAAGACATGCATTAGAAAAAGGCATGGCTGTCTTTCAGCAAGTTTCAGCAATCAATCCACTGATTTTATTAAATCCAGATACGAAATACGACTAGAATATTCAATAGATTTCATTTAACACTTTTCAGTATAAACTCTCTTATATAATTACATCAACGATGCATTTAAATAGACATATAACACTTTTTAATATATAGACATGTAACACTTTTTTAATTTATGTCATTAGGGAAACCCAGAAACCCAAACAGGTTGAATTTCCTTAACAATTTGCATATTATGAGGTAATATTCTAGAAAGATATCAAGCACTTTTGCAAAACCACTACAGTACTATGATAATACGATACATAATGATCGATTTCAGGTGATTACCAGTTTATCGGTGAGCACACACTGCAGAAATCCAGTCCCATCTCTCAGCACAATGAACAGCAGGTTCTTTCCTATTATAAAACACACACAAAATAGGCAATTTGATTAGAAAACAAACCACTATAGTAATAAAATATTCAACTGCATATTCTATAAACTGGAGATATAGCATAAGACACGGATGTCATAATAATACCTCGGTATTGAGCTTATATGATTAAGTACAGGTTGTAGAAGTGTCAGGTTTCGGTTTTTGATTTGATAAGACATTCCTGAACTATATTTAACCACTCCAGGGTAGTTTTGACAGCATGCTTAGGATTATTGTCCCACGAGATGATGAACCTTCACCACATGTCTCTTGCGGATTCCATTTTTTGATGCAGGCAACTCTGTTCAGTTTCTCAGTCCCTCCCTGAAGATATGCATTCTCACAACAAGATGCTAACACCACCAAGCTTCACTGTGGACTCAACTCTTTGAGTCATGAGCAGTGTTGAGTTTTTATTAAATTCTGGGCTTCAAGTTCAATTACGGTCTTCTCTTCACTCTTCTAGCCCGGTTTTATGGAGTGTCCAGGCTCCTGTGGACAGATTTTCCTATCATACTCTCCCATGGGACTCTCGAGAGCCTTCAGAGTTTTCCTTAGCCTCTAGATTGTGTCTCTGACTAACGTCTTCTTCACCTGCTCACTGACTCTTTCTATTATTTTTGAGTTTGCTCTCTACTTTGTCACAGAACTGTTTTGAAAGCTTTGCAGGATTTGTATTGTGGTCTTCGTGTGCTCTTTGTCCAGGTACGTTATCTTTTTAAACTCTTTTCTGAATTTCCTGAAACAAGTGTATTTATATTCAGCTCATGTACCAAGGTGACCAAGGTTCAGCTGATTATGTCGACGTTTGATGATACACTAGTTGATAATTTAGGAAATGATTTGAAGTGTTTCATATTAAAGGGAGTGAATACGAAAATTATTATTATTATTATTATTATTATTATTATAACATAACTTTCCCTTCACTTACAGCCTACAATACTATGGGTCATTATGTATAGATTCATGGCACATAGTCCCAATAATTCATGGCTGAATTAAATGAAAACAAAATAATATACTGTGAAAACATAATTATAATGCAACGCAATGCACAACCTTGACAAACTATAATATTAATACATTATATTACATTATTTAGAGAATGTGTCTGTGTGTGGTGTGGTGTGTGTTACCTTGACGGCGTAGCCTGTGCACCCAGCCGAACACTTTGACTCTCTGTTCCCTCAGAGGTTCCAGCTGATGGATCTTAACCTGACACACACACACACACACACACCAAACCATAATTAACCCCTACACTTAACCACTTATAAGATTTATCATAAAAAAACACTGTTGCAACACATGCTCATACTCATTTCCTACTCAGTTCAACTCTCAAGGCTATAAGAACACACAAGATCTTATTTAACCTAATTTAAAAAAGCAAATAGCAAGATTTTATTTAATTATGTGCAATTAAACACAAAATACAGAGAAAGCCAATAGAGAAAGGCACGAGTTGAATCACTTACAGACTCTAATCTGTTTTCTAAGAGGAATTTCAAGTTCTTCCAGCAGAGCATGTAGTTTCTTCATGGTACAATTTTATGGTGTATTGTTTTATTTTATAAACAGTTTTCAGTCTATAATCTTTTCAATACCACTTCAAATGTAATTTAAGACCTAATATGCATTGATGATTATTCAAATATAAAATTATTTCTAAATAAATCACATAATAAATGATTTAATTAAATCATTATAACTACAGCACCCAGCAGTACCTTTACATTTCTGGCATTTGGCATGCACCCTTATCCAGAATGACTTATAAGCTTATCTCATTTTTCTACAACTGAGCAAATGAGGGCTAAAAGTCTTGCTCGGGGGCCCAGCAGTGGCAGCTTGGTGGACCTGGGATTCAAACTCATAACCTTCTGATCAGTACCCCATCACCTTAACCTTCCCACAGTATACACAATACTCTGTATACTGACATGTTTCCTTTCAAAACAGGAAGTCAGAGTGATGGCATGTTGAACGGCTTGAGTGATTTACACAACAGCCAGTTGTGTTCAAGATACCACCCACCACCGTATCTACAAACCTTGCAGTAACTTAGTGAGCTAGCTAAATCCGGAGAATAGCAAATGATGGAAAAACGCTGATGGTGTATAAAGACAGAA
The DNA here is from genome assembly GCF_019097595.1 of Hemibagrus wyckioides. NCBI lineage: Eukaryota > Metazoa > Chordata > Actinopteri > Siluriformes > Bagridae > Hemibagrus > Hemibagrus wyckioides. The sequence continues at coordinate 8,390,856 of NC_080727.1, forward strand.
CTGCATTCCTGATCAAACTGAAAATGAAACACTGACAGGCCCCAGATTACAATTACATTCCTGGCATTTGGCAGAGCGACTTATGGGAACTCGTCATTTTATATACATATACACTGTATACGCCAAACCCAGACTCGTCCATCAGATTGCCAGATGGAGAAGCGCGATTCGTCACTCCAGAGAACGCGTCTCCACTGCTCTAGAGTCCAGTGACGGCGTGCTTTACACCACTGCATCCGACGCTTTGCATTGCACTTGGTGATGTATGGCTTGGATGCAGCTGCTCGGCCATGGAAACCCATTCCATGAAGCTCTCTGTGCACTGTTCTTGAGCTAATCTGAAGGCCACATGAAGTTTGGAGGTCTGTAGCGATTGACTCTGCAGAAAGTTGGCGACCTCTTCGCACTATGCACCTCAGCATCCGCTGACCCCGCTCCGTCAGTTTACGTGGCCTACCACTTCGTGGCTGAGTTGCTGTCGTTCCCAAACACTTCCACGTTCTTATAATACAGCTGACAGTTGACTGTGGAATATTTAGGAGCGAGGAAATTTCACGACTGGATTTGTTGCACAGGTGGCATCCTATCACAGTTCCACGCTGGAATTCACTGAGCTCCTGAGAGCGACCCATTCTTTCACAAATGTTTGTAAAAACAGTCTGCATGCCTAGGTGCTTGATTTTATACACCTGTGGCCATGGAAGTGATTGGAACACCTGATTCTGATTATTTGTATGGGTGAGCGAATACTTTTGGCAATATAGTGTATATATACACACACACACGCGTGCTAAGAAGCCATGGTTTCCAACTTAGTCCTAGATATTTCTTTACATTTACAGCAGACGCCCTTATCCAGAAAAGCTTACATTTTATCTCATTTTATACAAAAGAGTAATTGTGGGTTAAGGGCCTTGCTCGGGGGCCCAGCAGTGGCAGCTTAGGGGACCTGGGATTCAAACTTACAACCTTCCAATCACTAGTCCAACACCTTAACCCCTAAGCTACCACAAATCCCCCGGAAAAAAAACAACTTGACAAAGTGGCTGAAACATAACCGTGACCTACTTCCTCAAAATGAATAAAACCCAACCGTTATTCTTCTCACGGTTGAAGCACAATGAAAAATAAAGCAAAACTCATAACGAGAGCAGAGCTTGTATTGATGTAGGAAACACTTAATAGGACAATCAAGAAGTTGTGCCTAAATACAAATCATAAAACATGTTGATTGCTTTCCTGAAAAAAAAAATAACATTCAAATGTGAATATTTCCAAATTTTTATTTATTTATTCTTTTTGTTTTTCAGGTATATTATTGTATCTATGGCCATAGAACCAAAAGGCAGATAGATAAAGCTTAAATTTGATTTCAGGGCTATTGTAAAGCATGTCTGCACAGGAAGCAGAGACTCAAATTTAGCCACAGATATTTCCTGTTGAATTTTGAATTTGTCTTTGGGTATGTTTTCATATTCAACTGCATAACAAATAAGTAAAGAAATCCAATCACTGAACCAGAATTTTATATAATACAACATATATTAAGAGCTAGAATCTGTAAAAAAAAAAAAAAAATATATAAAACTTTAATAAAACTTTCTAATGACCCATGGATGATTTGGATGATTGCTTTCACTTTGCTGCATAGAACTTTTGCTTATGTCCTGAATAAGAATTAGAGAAAGTAGAGAAATAATCTGAGTTTTGAATTTACCGTTTTGGGCTCTGGGAGGCTGGAGTCGTTCTCAATAACAATCTTTTTGGCTTCCTCAATATTCTTCTCTCTCCTTTCGGCATCTTCCGCCTGTCAGTGATCACATGTTCATTCATAATTCATCGTTTATAGAAAAGTTCACTATTAAACATCAGCAATAGAAGAACACTCCAGCACTTTGCAAGGGATTACCTCTTTCTTGTCCTTTGCATCTGTCTTCATTTGTTCTCGGTGGTAGAGTTTTTTCACATTCTTCATCTGGGTTTTAGAAATCACAGCCCAGCGCTAGATAGATAGAGAGAGAGAGAGAGAGAGAGAGAGTGAGAGAAAGAGAAAAGAGATCAGGTTGGAACTGTTGCATAAAGAAGAGGGCGAGTACATTTTTGCTGAATTTTTCTTTCTCACCTCTCCTTCTTTCTGAGAATCCACATAGATGGTTGGGAATGGTTCTTTTCCAGCAAATAGCAGGGCCTAGAAAAATGTATATAAACATTAAAATCTCCATTACTGTGCTCACAACCCGGCAGAACTGCAAACCTATCACATATCACTTACGCACAAAGTCTACAAAATGATATTAATATTATTTCTTTTTGCAAAATATCACTTCAGTCTCCAGAAGCTATCTATCTCGTTTACCTTCAATGCCGTTTTGAAAGGTTTCTGTTCCGTCCCATCTCCATCCTGATCACTGCCCTGTTTATCAGAGACATACAGCTCCCCTGGAAAAAAACAAAAAAAAGCATCACAACATGATACGCCGAACTCCCCCTGTACAATTCATTCATAACAGCAGTACAAAAACAAACTACTATGTTCTGCTTTCGCTATCCATCAGTGAAAGTTGTGATCATGCAGATTATGGCTGGAATTAACAAAAACATTCTTCAACGTGAAGGAATGAGGAAATGAAGATATTTTTATGACAATTAGAAAGTTTCCTTTGCGTTGTCATTACTGTATTACTGTATTTACAGATGTCAAGTGAGCTTTGCAAGTCCTTCTTGAGCAAACAGTCACATCTGGAGATTTTGATGAATTATTTCAGACGCCAGCTATCTTTGCTCGTAAGGTCAAGTCGCATTATGTATTCAAAGACTGACATCAACTCGCAACCAAAGAGGTTTTTACAGGGTGTGGTTTTTCTTTGGTGACACCAAAACCAGGATGAAAATCACACAGTGTAAAGCTGGCTTTATTGCTGATAATAACAGATTTTCCTATAGGTCTTGGTTTAGACTGCAGTATTTTCAGTTCAGCTTCATTGCAGTATTTAAACAAGGTTTTTGTGGGATTATTTCATTTAGTGTGGCATGAAGACAAACCCATACTTAGAATGCTGAAAAGAATTTGGCTAAATCCCAAACACCTCCCTAAAACCAGGTCAATGCCTGATATGAAGCCTGGCATTAGTATGTATGACTACACAATACGTCTGATCTGTAATAATGGTGTCATTCTCCCTATGTATATGCAATAGATATGTTATGAAATAATAACTTATATACTCTATGTAAAGGACTGTTACTCTATTTGGACCCTACACCATGCATTCATAATTATATTCCCATATTAATTTATCACATATGGTATTATAATTAGTGAAACCTTCCTATAGACTTCTGATCAATCATTGTTGCAGATGTTTTATGGCTTTGTTTACGTGCACGGTGATATATCGATGGACCTCTGGCAAAAATGATGGACACAATATGAAATTATAGTTATACGGAAGTGCGCCGATGCTAGGCTAAAGCTAATGCTGATGCAACACGCTGCGCCTTTCGCTGCAATAGCACAGATTTTGTTGCATTTAAGAAGCCATACTCACGCAGAGATATTTGTTCTGCGCCCTGGCTCGCTTCGTCCGCCATGGATGTGTCCGATCTGTGGGTGAATCTCACACTGTCAGTAACACTAAAAAACCCAAATAAACTTCAGGCTTCAGTCGAATGTCAGGATCCACCGGCTCAGTCTTCAGACACACACTCTTTCAATGAATGAGAGCGCGCATGCGCGGGGTGATGCTCGGCGACACGCTGCTTTGAGTGGACAGGATTTTGGACTCGATGATTGGGTAATCTGGAGGCGGGATCTATAAGAAGGTCATTGCTGATTGGCTTTTTCAATATTGAACCGACGTTATGACTGACCAATATTCAAAACCGATTTACATTAGAAATAAAATGATTTTTTTCTTAGAAAGAAAGTGACCTGTGCAATGCAAGGAAGGTTCGTGGTTATTTACAATTGTATCATGCTCTCTAAATTAAAAAAATGTTATGTCATGGCATGAAAATATATTAATATTCAGAGTTGATTCTTTTCTAAACACACAATAAAAAATGAGCATTACTCAGAAAGCATACATCTTCAATATGATGGTAATGTGATGGGGATGTGGTTAATGGTTAAGGCGTTGGACTACGGATCAGAAGGGTGTTCGAGTCCCATGTCCACCAAGCTGCATCCACTGGGCCCCTGAGCAAGGCCCTTAACCCCCATGGCTCAGTTGTTTAAAATGAAATGAAAATGTAAGTTGTCCTGTTTTGCCAACATGTTGTACATCATCGGAAATATTTTGATAGAGCGTTGTACATTTTATTTGATCGATTTTAACGGACTTTTCGTGTCATTCTCAATAATCAACAAACGTGCAAATGTTAATAGGCAGCACACGTATGTATATTTACGACGATATTGTTTCACTTTCTGTATCATTCGCGACCTCTCGTCAACACTTTCGGCCATGCTTTGCCATGGAAACGGAGCATACGGAGTTTCTCCGTTTTTGATTGGCCAACGTGTCGGATGTCGTCACGGGCACGCAGGAAAGCGTACGATTCGAGAAGGGAGTTGATCAGCATTTTTCTGTTGTCCCATTAACTGTAACAGATCTGTGTCCAGTTGCGCCGCTCGGACCACTATATTTTATTGTATCATGGTTGGGGTGAAAGTAATCGGAAGCGATCCGGAATTCCAGCCGGAGCTGACCGGTGCCGGCTCCAGACTGGCCGTCGTGAAGTTCACCATGGCCGGGTGAGGAGCTGGAGAAGTCCCGGTCTGGGCCTTTAGCTTAGCGACAAGAATAGCCTTAATGCTGCTTGCTGTAGTACAGAGACTGTATATGACTAGCATTAGCACCGGTGTTTATCTTCTCTTAGCATTAGCACATGTGTGCGTTTCTTATTGGAAAATCTCTTCGGCTAACCGTGCTAGCCAGCTTAGCCGCACAGTGCCGGTTTTTAGTATGACTTAGCAAAACAGCAGTGATTAGCTTTGTTAGCTAAATTAGCTTCGTGGCTAGTTAGACAAGTTGGGTAGTTTAATGAAAGCGCTTTATTTTGTAAACACGTACTTAATAACACTATGTGTGTAAAACAGACTAAGCACAGACTTTATTAAGCTAGTTACAGGCAACTAGCGTGACTTTACCTTACAGTTTAAAGCTAGTACGAGTGTAGCTATACCATCTAGCCCTAATTTCCAGCGCTGAATCTGATTTTCTGTGATTAATAAAATGTTTTTGTTTTTTGTTATTTACATCACCAGGTGTCGCCCATGTGTCAGAATAGCTCCAGCTTTCACCATGCTGAGCAACAAGTACCCACATGTTGTTTTTCTTGAAGTCGATGTCCATGTTTGTCAGGTGAGAGGATTCATCAAGGAAGGGCTCTGAGGCTGGAAATGGATGAAGTTTATGGTTTAAAAGCTTTTTCAATTCCCTTTTATGTCTATGACATTGTTTATCAAGGGTAATACTGAGTGTCTTTAAATACACCAATCAGGCATAACATTATGACCACCTGCTTAATATTGTCTTGGTCCCCCTTTTGCTGCCAAAACAGCCCTGACCCCTTGAGGCGTGGAATCCACTAGATCCTTGAAGGTGTGCTGTGGTATCTGGCACCAGCAGCAGATCCTTTAAGTCCTGTAAGTTGTGAGGTCGGGCCTCCATACTTACAGGACTCAAAGGACACTTCAATAGATACTGACCACTGCCGACCGGGAACACCCCACAAGAGTGGCAGTTTTGGAGATGCTCTGATCCAGTGGTCTAGCCATTACAATTTGGCCCTTCGTCAAACTCGAACACAAATTTTTCCTGCTTCTGACACATCGACTTTGAGGACAAAATGTTCACTTGCTGCCTAATATATCCCACCCACTAACAGGTGCCATGATGAGATCATCGGTGTTATTCACTTCACCCGTCACTGCTCATAATGTTATCCCTGATCGGTGTATTTTAGCCAGGAATTATCCTTGAAATATGTGACATTCATTACAGTTGATGCAGCGGTTAAAATAGATTACTTTGCTTCAGATTAAGCTTTGGTACATAAACTGGGCATCCCTAATTATTTATCATTTAATTTATGGAGCAGAAATACAAGGCAAGGTTCATATATATCTTTTTCTTTCAAATGATCTCAGTGCTTTAGACGTTCGCAATACAAGTGGACTCGGATCTCCTTCTGGACCTTTTACTGATGAGCTTTTAGACCACTTGTTGTTTACACCATGACTTCTTTAGACCTCGGCGCTCAGCTGCATACCGCTGAATTATAGATGATTTCATTCAAAATGGTTTGAAAAAAAGAGTCTGGCAACAGTGAGGAAAGGGAATCAAAACCAACTCAAGCTTCATGCCTGCTTGTAAATGACTGACAAACTTTATCAATATTAGTGTAGTATCTTATTATTGTTATTGTTGTGACTACTGCTTAACTACTTAACCTCAGCTGCATTATTCTCAGTCATGTCGGCACCTCACACTGCTTACTTTGTTGTGAGACGACACGACCCCTTCGAGGCAGACCTTTGAAGATATTCTCAATCTCTGATTATCTGTGAGGTGATTAAACTAAACAGCAAGCCTCAAATACTTCATCAAGCCACAAACCCACGTTACATTACATTGTAAATGACATTGTGGTTGACTCCTAATGTATGAAAAACGGAGTTCTCAAGGGTTGCATTCAAGAAGTCGAGTCAAGAAGCTTTTATTGTCATTTAAACCCATATATAGCTATGCAGTACATAGTGAAATGAAACAACATTTCTCCAGGACCCTTCACAACATTTCTACAGCATTGCACCTTAGTTTTTTGGCTCAGTGTATGTTTAGTGCACCACTTAATCAGCTTACGTCTAATAAATGCTGTAAAAAGTGATGAGTTTGCAACCCAAGACACACTGCATGTCCTGCCGTTTGGTCGATTCAGAGTTGACTCGTTTTGTCACTGCTTTCAGAACCAGGCAGTCTTGGACCGTTTCTTTTAGTCCATATGAGTGTGACTGCTATTGATCTATGACCTGCCCATATAAAGTTCCCTGCACTGATGAGGGGAAAACTCAGAACTGGATTTAAAGAACAGAACAAACTTTGTACATAAGAACACACCCATTCATTTCCATTTGAAAATATTGTATCATGTCAGTTTCAGCTTTCACTCAGATTCCTGTGTTGTGTCTTGAAGGGAACAGCGGCAGCCAACAACATCTCTGCCACACCGACATTCCTGTTTTTCCGAAACAAAGTGCGTGTGGATCAGTATCAGGGAGCGGACGCCTCAGGCCTCGAGGACAAAATCAAACAGCATGTGGAGAATGACCCGGGGAGTAACGAGGACTCAGACATTCCCAAAGGATACGTAAGTGCAATCAAGATGATGATGATGATGATAAAATATTGTTATTTATTAAGTCTGAGATGAGGAGCAGCATCAAAGTGGATGCTAGTTATTATAATTGATTGACAATTAAAAATTCAATCAAGTTTTGTTTGTTATAGAAAACTATCGATCATCATTTATTACAATTTGACTGATGGCATACTTGATGTAAGTTCTTGTCCTGTGTGTGTGTCTGTGTGTGGGTGTGTGTGTAGATGGATCTCATGCCGTTTGTGAATAAAGCCGGATGCGAGTGTCTTAACGAGAGCGATGACTGTGGCTTTGACAACTGCTTAATCAAAGACTGTTCCTACCTAGAGTCGGACTGCGATGAGCAGGTAACATACACAGAAGCACTTATACCTGAGTCTTTAAAGCCAAGTCTGAAATTCTGATTTTATTGACACAACCATATGCAATGAAATGCTTTTTATGACTGTCCAGGTTACGAAAACAGGGCCAAAGAAATATGAAAATACAGTGAGTGATGATGTACAGTGATGTGAATATAGAATGACTGTTATGAATGCATAAAAACATGCAAAGTGTGCCATCCAATCAGTGACCATTTTGGCATCGCTACTGGCCAGATATTCCCAGTAATACAACGACCTGTATCCTGTCTGCTTGCCTGGGGAGAGAGCGCTAACCCCTAAAGCCAATCAGCAATATAATGGCGTATAAACAGTGTCAGTAATTCATTGACCCCCAAAATGCATCTGGACGTTATTCTGATGATGGCAACCATGATTATTTTTGAGTTATGCAGAATTTCTGAGCTGTCGTCCAGCTCCATACATACATGAGCCACCTTCGGCTAATATAAAATAATATATCTATCCATCATGAGAACTTCTGTGGCATGAGTTAAAAATTAGAAAGGACAGTGATGACAGGAACACTTTATATATCTGCCCTAGGTGTCAGTGTAAGGCTGTTTTTTCAATGACTCATTTGTTAGTAATATTTAGGACAGGTTTTAATCGATGAGTAGGACTTGCGTAATACCGTCTCCAGATTGCATCAACTCCACACTTTCTCTGGCTGCACTCATGACACGGTGTGTGTTTGTGTCTGCTTTTCAGCCAACCGTAGATGAAAACAAGGTTTAGCCACAATTATATTCATTTCCTGTTTGAATAATAAAAAAACAATATCTTTTACAAGCTTTCCCTTTCACTTTGTACCTCTTGTTCAGGTTTTATTTTTTATACATTTAAAAATGAAAAGAGATACTGTTGTTATATCGAGTGATTGAGGTATGAGTACGTGAGCTAGCATTATAAAGGTTCGTCACCGAGCCGGCTAGTTTAAAACAATTCATTTAAACTTCCTATCACATTTCTTTTTGGTGTGGACTTTATTCAGCCATGAGCGTGTCAGGAAGTCTGCACTAAGAATTAGCGTGTGACTGAAATAGAAGCGAAAGTAAAACTGTAATTTGAAGCATAAAGTTTCTCACCGATTGGATTTAATGGCAAAAGCTTATACTGAAAGTGTCATATGATCAGTGTAAAGGTAAATTTAGCTGAGATGTACACCTCAGTAGAACTGTTGATGTGCAATTCAATACTAAGTGATACAAACGAGGATGCAGAGTGTGTGCACTCGTGAACTTTTCCCCAGACGCCTGTCAACACACAAGACACAAGATTTCACTGTTTACTCTGACAGACCATTGAATATGTTATATATAATTAATAAACACTATATTGCCGAAAGTTTTGGGACACCATTGAATTCAGGTGTTGTTTTTCAGGGGTTGGTCTCAGCCCCTTAGTTCCAGTGAAAGGAACTCTTAATGCTTCAGCTTCATACCAAGACATTTTGGACAATTTCATACTCCCAACTTTGTGGGAACAGTTTGGGGATGACCCCTTCCTGTTCCAACATGACCGCACACCAATGCACAAAGCAAGGTCCATAAAGACATGGATGAGGGAGTTTTGTGTGAAGGAACTTCAGAGTCCTGACCCCAACACAATAGAACCCCTTTGACAATTAAAGTGGAGACTGTGAGACAGACCTTCTCATCCAACATCAGTGCCTGACCTCACAAATGCGCTTCTAAAGGAATGGTCTAAAATTCCGATAAACACACTCCTAAACCTTGTGGACAGCCTTCCCAGAAGAGTTGAAGCTGTTATAGCTGCAAAGGGCGGGACAACTCCATATTACATTCACGTGCATGTAAAAGCAGACGTCCCAAAACTTTTGGCAATATAGTGTATATTATATAAAGCTCTGAAATGGTTATTGTGTAAGTGAATATAGAAATGCAGAGAGCCAACCACATTGCAGCTTGTGACTGTGTGCTTGGTTATCACCATGTTCATCAGAGAAACATGCCTACTGTAGTAATGTTTTCCGTGGTACTTTCTCGTTGCAGCTCCTCATCACAATCGCCTTCAATCAACCTGTAAAGCTTTTCTCTATGAAGCTGCAGGCGTCAGATTTGGGTAAGACACTCGGTTCATCTCAACATTTTTGTGCGTTCCTAGATAGTCAGATTTTGGCACGGGTTCAGCCTCATACTCACCAGCACAAATGTCTCACCATCATCAGTGCAGTGCGGAGGTGTCCCAAACTACACACCCTGTTTCTTACATAGGCAATGTCACAAACCTCATCAGCCATCTGTGATGTCCATGTCCCAACATATTTAATCATGTCAGGATTCAGCTGTGCTCTGATGCCTTCTCTTTTATTCTGTCTGCACTATAGCTTGTTTACTGTATTTACACTTTTCAGATTTGAGTCATATTGACTAACATACATCAGGGTTGTGGTGCATCACAATTGTTTTTCTGGTCCACGCCTCCTGTCGGTTACTAACTGTTAATTACGGCTATAATTAGGGCACAATTCTGGCATCTAACCACATGATTTAGTATCGCCTACCTCACCATGCTATTAAGTATTTATTTCTCCTGCCCTTATTTAGGAAAATGTTTCTGAATTCCAAAGCACTAATAATAATTCTAACACATTTTATTAGAGTAGCAGCTTTCCACAGCTTAGAGACACTTTAAATTCCAAGCTGGCAGACATTTTATGGCGGACACAAATGAACAACAATAAATAATAAACCGGTATATTGAAAAAAAAAACTGGTTTCAGTTGCGTTAAATATTTCTGTTCTGTTAAGTGAAGACTGAAAGTACAGAAGAAATTCACTTGTTTTAAGTTGATTTAAAAGTTGAGATGGAAGTCATATTTCAGAGGTTTTAGAAGAGTGAATTCCAAAGATTTGAAGCAAATGTGGAGAAGAGGAAACCTGATACCGTGGGTAGGCCTGTATCATCGGTCCTGAGAGTCCATGTTGGGATATAAGGATGCAGGAGCTCAGATAGATAGCTCAGATGGGATATAAGGATGCAGATAGGGAGCAAAGATCAGAAGGAGGATTTTGAACTGAATCGTAGATGCTATAGTACATCACCTTGGTCATCAGAGGTGCTTTATTTTAACTGCTAAAGAGTTATAATGGTGAGAGAATTAAGCAAGAAGAGTTGGAGAAGTCTAGTGAAACAGTATCAGATCACCAGTCTAGGCAATTCTATAGGACAGTAGATTTTTCCATTTCTTCCCTTATAAGCATCATTATTCATTTTAAAGTTTACTTCTGCAAAGTTATACACGATTGTGCCCTGGTATATGTGTCTGTTATGTTGTTTTGGAAAATTATTTTTAGAAAATTTTTTTTTTCATCTCCCTTCTCTCTCTCTCTCTCTCTCGCTTTTTCTCCCCTTTTCTTCCTCAGCTCAAGCACCAAAGTGTGTGAAGATCTTCATCAATCTCCCCCGCTCCATGGACTTTGATGACGCCGAAAGGAGCGAGCCGACGCAGACTCTGGAGCTCTCAGAGGAAGACTACAAAGACGAAGGCCTCATCTCTCTCAGATACGTCAAATTTCAGAACGTCAACAGCGTCACCGTACGTTTCTGTCATACTCTAAGCTGAAAATGTATTTTTATACCATTTTTATACCATTTTGTTACAATTAACAGTTTTCTACCGCCCTCAACACTAGGATAGTGCTGCCCCCTAGTGATGAGACTCTGAACAGCACGTCAACATCTTTAGAGTTATCACATAGTTTGTTTGTTTTTTAATTGTTTGTCGCTTGTATTTTTCTAGATGTTCATTAAGTCAAACCAAGGGGGCGAGGAAACGACAAAAATCAACTACCTGACGTTTATAGGAACCCCAGTGCAGGCCACCAACATGAACGACTTCAAACGGGTAACACAGCCTCATACTCAACAGTGACAGAAAAATATCAGTTCATCAGCTTGTCTCTGTGTGTGGGATTTAAAGTGGCTTTGTTTTGTTTTGTGTAATGTAGGTTGTAGGGAAGAAAGGAGAGAGCCATTGAAGAGGAAGACTGGACAAATACAAGTGCGCAGGAACTGTTTCATTACTCTCATCAGAGAGTTAAAAAAAATTAATAAGGGTGAAGAAAGGAAGTCTCGATCTGCACATTTTTATCTGCCACACACCCAAAACTTGTAAATAAAGTAAATCCTTTTTCAAAGGCATCACGGCTATTATTCGTCTGTTGTACATGTCCAAAGGTATTACTGAATTCTATTCACTTACTACAATTTCTGTTACCACTATAAAAATTGACTTTGAATAAATACGGTTACAACATCTGCACTGGTTTTTAATCACACAGATCTGATCGAAGTATACGGGTCACATTTTTCTCCCCTCTCTCTTGCCATATTGTCAAACCATTCAGACATTCCTGACTAACTGTGGTTATTAGGAGTCTACACACAAAATACTGGAAACTAAATCAACTGGCAGGGCTGTACGAGTTGCTTTATTAATTATGTCCCAAAGATTTAACACTTTTATAGGATATTTTGCACATTTTTCATTACCCTAACCCTAGTATGAATAATATCTTAACCCTAGGTAGAGTAGTTCTTTGAGTGTTCTGGCTTTCAGCATATGCAGTATGGCCAATCAGCATCACACCCACATTCGTGGTTCTTCCCTAAACTGGTTCTGTTCAAGATGTCTTTATGCTGTAGCAATACATTTTCCCTTTCACTGGAACTAAATGCCCCTGTGCACAAAGCATAAGCTACATGATTTACCAGGGATGGAGAGGAAGAACACGAGTCCCCTCTACAAAGCTCAACCTCAACCCCATTACACACTTTTTAGGATGACGTTGAATGCAAACTGCACCACAGGTCTCCTCGACTGGCATCAGTGCCTGATCTCATCAGTGTTCCTGTGGATAAATGGACGAATCCACATAGCTATACTCCAAAAATCTAGTGGAAATCCTTCCCGGGAGAGTGAAGGTAATTATAAGAGCAATGAGAGGAATACATTTAAACTGGATCATTCGAAAAGGCACATATGGGTGTGATGTCCCGTGAACCTTTGCCCATATAGTGTACATTCCTAGTTTACTTCCAGCATGAGAATGATTAAAAAAAATAATATTCAGCTTTCTCCCATGTTTATGGAGAATTAAAACTGTTCAAAGAGTAAAGTAGACTGGAGTCCACCCCAGTATCTGTATCTAATAAAGTGGCTATATATTCTATTGTATGACCTAAATGCCTCAACTTTTAGGTGAAATGTTAAATGTATCGCTGTCCTTGTCTACGTTTGTACAATTAAATTAAAAAAAGTCACACAGTTGGACAGTGCACCAGTTATTTTAGGGTTATTTCTTAAATATGCCTTAAATATCAATGCCTTAAAACTTGAATCTTAATCAGAAGTGGATATTATCCATGAGGAAAATCCAGCCTGTCTCACAGGACCTATTTGTAATATGCTTTTTGTTGCATTTACCAGCCCATTGTTTTCTGTTATTATTATTATTATTATTATCATTATCATTATCATTATCATTATCATTATCATTATCATTATTATTATTATTATTAAAACTGCTGCAATTTACTAATTGGCCACATGGTGGCAGCAAAACGCTGTTTACTCCATGTTTCTTTCAATTTCATGTAGTCTGTCTTATCTCTCACTAAATGTCTCTTCTCACTAAAAGTGTTAAACTCACATCCTGGAGGCTCACACCCCTGCTTTGTGCTTTCTCTCTTTTAACCAACCAACTTCAGACTACGAAATCTATCTATCTGTCTGTCTGTCTGTCTATGTATGTATGTATGTATGTATGTATGTATGTATGTATGTATGTATCTATCTATCTATCTATCTATCTATCTATCTATCTATCTATCTATCATAAGACCTCATCTCTGCTGTGTTATTTTAGGAAGCCGATCAATATAGGAAAGTGTTGCTTCATCAGAAAATATACGATCCTGTCAAGCATGTTATATCATGCACGTTTTCTGTTATTACACCTTTATTACTCAAGGTAGAAGTTGATGTGCATTATTATGAATGTATTATGAATGTGACGATTTATTAATATTAACACTAAATTATTTTAATAGATAAAATAAAAATAAAAAAATCCAGTGCACGGGATATTACCTAGTATTTTTGCTGTTTGTTTTGTTTTTGTTTTAATGAATCTAATGTCGCTTATTCTTCCGCAGAATTCACGTTGCATGCAAGACATGCTTAATTAAAAGAAATAATAATAACGTCCATATGTAAACAAAGTCAATAGAACATGGAAGATGATTGTGGTTGAAGTCGGGTGAGATGTAATTACAACGAAAAAAAACTTAGACACTGGTACAAACACAGCGCATTCGTGTTTGTTCAGGTTTCCCCATGTTGATGTTATGAGTATCATTACAGTACAAAAACTCATTACAGTGTAATTACTGTACAAACATTTTGCAGCTACAGGCTTTATGATTACCATGTTGTACATTATGATTAAATAACGTTCACAGTATAAAAACATGGTAGTGTGTGATTTAAAGGAATCTCTGTGGAGTTTACACTTTAGTCAGGTGTCCAAAGGGTGGGGAGGGATGGGGAAATAGACATAAGGTTTGGGGGAAGGAATAGCAGCAGTATGAATAGGCTTTGTAGAGTTGTGATAGTCGTGAATATTTAGGGAGTGCAAATATCTCAAATTCAGAGTTATATTGAATTGATATATCGAAAGTATATCTACGTATATAAACATATACTGGCATATCTGAAACGTATGGACAAGTTTCAGGATCTATGAATTGACAACAGAAGCTATATAACAAGAGAAATCCTGAAAACACAAGAGTATCTGTTCTAATATACAGCACTGGATGCTTTCTCAGATGATAAAGCCTTCACAAAAACCTTCTTAAAGTTTAAACCTTAAGTATGATGGGTAACAGGAAGTCATCTGGAAGTGTCTATTCAGAATTCAGGAAAGAGAGAGCCCTCTGCTGATGGGGAGGAGTGCTATCACTAGCAGGCTAATATCTAGTCAACGTTCACGCTCATAATATTACAAATGATAACAATATCTGGTCATTGCTAAGCTTGTAACTAGGTGTTTATTTAGATATGTTAATCTATTCACTTACTAGTGATAGATACTTTAGGTTTAAAATCAAATTACATTATCATTAAACCAAATTAAAAAATATCAGCGAAAATCAAGGGGAAGGTGTACAAGGCAGTGGTGAGACCGGCCATGCTGTAAGGTTGAGAGACAGTGTCACTGAGACAGAGACAGGAGTCAGAGCTGGAGGTAGCAGAGCTGAAGATGTTGAGGTTCTCTTTGGGAGTGACAAGGTTGGACAGGATTAGGGACGAGTACATCAGTGGGACGGCTCATGTTGGACGTTTGGGGGACAGAGTTAGGGAGGATGGATTAAGATGGTTTGGACATGTCCAGAGGAGGGAGAGTGAGTATATTGGTAGGAGAATGTTGGACACGGAGCTGCCAGGCAGGAGGCAAAGAGGAAGGCCAAAGAGGAGGTATATGGATGGAATAAATGAGGATATGAAGCTAGTGGGTGTGAGTGTTGAGGATGCAGAAGATAGGGATAGATGGAGGGAGATGATTCGCTGTGGAGACCCCTGAAGGGAAAAGCCGAAAGAAGAAGATAGTCAAGACTTCAAGTGTTTTAGGAGTCAGGTTGTTTTAAATCATGTCACATGTGAATTAGAATGATTCATAATGGAACTGAAATTCAATTATAAATAACATTTCGTGTTTTATTTTCCCCCCAAATTGTGATAATATTGTGAGCTCTGAATAAAGGTTAAACAATTATCATGTGACAATCTCACAATGTGCATGAGAGGCGATCATTACATAGTATGTAGAATAGAGTACAATGAGGCTACATGTCTGTGTGTGTGTATTATATTAATGAGATATTCTTAGATTAGTGCCACGTCTTCTATTGGCAATTACTTAAAAAGAAAATATCTTCACAATGATCCTCATATACAGTGTGTCTCCTGTTACCGTGGCATTCTTTCGATTATTACTGCATCTCTCATCACTGAGCTATATGGAAATGGAATCAGCTTTTATATTCTGAAATACAGTATTTTCACATTGTTGAAATTAATCTCGCTTTTTCCAGCATGCTAGGCTTTCATTTACATGAGATCCAGTATTATTTTTAAAAAAATGTAATGTGGTGGGTATACTTATTGGTCTTGGCTTTAGACATGAAAAAGATGAACTTTGATTAGATATTCTAGTAGAAACGCTTTGATCAGTGTTCAGGGAGCAGAGAGCACTTAATTAAACTTGCACAATGTCATGCAAAATAATCAGATGATGATTAAACGCTACACAAACAAACAAGGTGAAAAAGATTTTTATTTTGGCCAACAGAGAAATCCTGAAATCATTTCTAGACTGGTTTACACGTAACTGCTAAACATAGTTATTAGCCTTTAAAGAGATAGAGCTTACAGACGTCTTGATATACATAACATAAAAAAATACTCTTTGTACAATGAAAGCAAACAGGTATAAGGAATATTGGCTCAGGTATGGAACAGAAAACCTGCGGGGGGGTTTTTTTTTTTTTTGCTGTTATTCACTTATCTTTAGTGCTTTCTCCTACCCTAGACTGGTCAGACATAATAACTGGTAGGTCAAAAGTTTCTGCTGGAGCAGAGTTACTTCAGAAGTAGGGAAAAAAAAAAGTATCATGCACACTTTAGCACGCTAGCTCTTCCAGTTCCATAAGAATACATTTTTTGTCTAAAGCATGCTGTAAATTGTGAAAAAATGTCTGAACAGACTCAATAATCCATGAGTCAATAATGAGCCTGTTTGTAATGACATCCACTAAAAGGATTTTTCGTGAAAACGTAATGCCGAGTTGGACGAAGACAACAAGCAGTATATACCGTAAAAGTTAGACTTATAGCAGAAGTTCATGGACATGCAGAGAAGATTAACCTAGACTGTAGGGAAGTGTTTGTTGCAGGTAGATATGGGCCACCAAACGCTTTCACGACCCGCTAGTGAGTGGTCAAGACCTGAATGTAGGTCAACACACCATGCAAAGATTGAAAGAAAGAGAGAGGGAGGGACCAAGCGTATTCAGTAATTAGTCTCAGCATGTGGTGTTGGGATAGATGTGAAGCACAGAGACACGCAATCTATTGATTTATAGAGCACGGTATTTCATGCTAGTCAACTCTGCATGTAGGTTAAGGACCCCCAAAAAACTATTTATTTGTATTTAGATTTTTTTTCCTAACCTGAAATAGCATACTATACAGTTTGCATCAGATAGAAATCTGAAATATAAAATATATAATGGTTTTTAAAATTACAGCCGGACATGTAGTGTCATTTAGCATTAATATTGCAGTCAGAGCCACATAACCCTCAAGGCAAAACAACAGGACCTTGTGGTAACACTGGACCAAGGAACTCGCATCACCTGACATTCCCAAGTCCATTCACCTTACCACCCGTGAGGCCCACAGAGATCTTTCACCTGCGAATAAAGGTCTGTTAAGTTCTCTTTCTCAACACCAAGTTTGTTTGTAGACTTTTCTCTATCACTTACCCTGGGAAATACTGCTCTATGATAGCTACAGGTTCTCCTCATTTAGAGCATTTAACTATATAGAAGCTTGTGAATGTGGGAATGACATGGTGATTCAAGGGCACACTGTTTTCTTTAGACAAAGATTTCTAAAAGGTCCCCACAGAGGTTTCCCTCCTAGTAGTGATAGGAGTAAGCATTTAATGAGTCTTCAACAAAGGAAACCAATGACAGCTTGTTGAAGGTACTACTGCCATGGCTTCTTGTGGTCCACTTCCTGTCCACAAGCTCCACAGTCCATTCTGTCCACCCCGTCGCTCTGCCCAAGGCCTGTGCAGAAGTCTTAACTGCTCTACCCAAGGACACCATCGCTACACCTCCCGCTGACAATGGCGATGTCGTCACTCCGACAGCACAGAGGATACTGTTGCTATGTTTTTTGTCTGTGCCAAGGACGGGGTTCTGTCACAGTTTCCTCTTGCATCATGGTTCCCATGGCAAGGAGTTTATGCACTTGGCTCCTGTCTTATCACTCTGTACTCTAAAGTAGGATTCTAACATTGTTTCAAGTGACATTTAAAAGCCCTTTCTTTCAGGCTTGTTTATTCTTTCTGATTTAAGGCTAAATTGATAGAATCTCTCGGCATAAATGTTTGCTGTTTAGATGTTTGAAATATTTTATTTGAGAAAATGTGATCGTTTTAAATGGTCAGTTCTCGGGGTAGCAATGTAAAGTTATAGAATATTACCACTATCTGGCTCAAAGGAAAAAAAAAAAAAAAACCCACTCACACACCCTACCCCATTCAAGACTGAATCCAGCCATCTGCTGCTCTGCAGATCCTCTGTGATATCAATCAGAAGCTTTTTTTTGACATGTTGTTGGCATTTTGGAACAATTTAAACCAATGCCCCATACATTCCATTTTCTACACTAATCACAGTCATTGATGTTACAATAATAACATCAATTGTGCTTTCACTTCCTCCATTCACGGTGGAAAAACATAACAGCACCGTGTGTTCTGAATGGCAGTAATCCAGCTAGCGTTTACGGATAGTTAAAAATGCTCGTTGTCATAGTACAGTGGCATGAATTCATAATCACTTGCTATGCAACTGCCTTTCTCCTTTACTAGAGCAAATACATTTATCTAAAGCACCCCCTCACTGCATAATATTGTAATTCCTCTATTGTAATTATGTAAAGTCGTACTGCAATTAAGTGGTATATTTGCATGTGTTTACATCTATACTGTGTGATACGTATAGCAGTCACAGCTCTTTCTATAGACATACCTAGTCCTATTTCAGGGAACCAATTCAGGCATTGACATCTGGAATTGTTTTACATCTGCAATTGTGTTGCATCTGGATCTCAATCAAAACGAGGACTAAAGAAATGTCATTGCTTTCTAAATAAATGATACTAAAATAAGAATGAATCTGTTTTTAAAAAATCAGCAGTTTGGTACACTGGATCCAAATAATAACAGGCTGTTCGCTTACTTATATGAAATTGGAAATAAAATGTTGACAAGTCAGCAACTTTTCAGCAATTATATTAAGTTAAGAAGGCACATATACACAGTGAAATTCTTTTTTCACATATCCCATCTTTGGTGGGTTCAGAGTGCAAATCCTGGAGAGTGGGGGGCCTTGCTCAAGGGCCCAACAGTCATAGAGTGGGTGTGCTGGGGCTTAAACCCCGATCTTTAACAACCCAGAGCTTTAACCACTTGAGCTACCACTGTTTGTGTTATTAAATACAAACACACAGATTTTAACATGACCAATATTTACTGCAACCACATTTAATATAATATGATTAGCTAACATTAACAGGTTTCGTGGCTACTGTTAAATTACTTGCCTGAAATAGAAGAGAAGTGGCTGGACAGGAAGATATGATCAAGTTTGCTTCAGTTAAAAGTGAAAACCAGAGATCTGGCAAAATATATTGAGCATGTGCTTAATATATAGCACCAAAATAAATAATAACGCTAATTTGAGTACACTTTAATGGAGGTCTCACTAACTAGTATCTAATATCTCTTATTATTAGACATGTGATATTGGATATTAAGTTTAAGTTTAGTAGTAGATTAATATTTGAGCCATAATATAGAGTCAAGATATAAAATATAGCATCAATGCAATATGGCAGAAGTATAATCACTGATTCTCTCAAAAAATGTCTAAAATATTTTAAGAAATTGAATGAATTATCATGTGATGAATTAGCTTTTGAGACGATGGGGTCAGCTAAAGTGAGCCAAATAAATGCTACCTGTGTAAAAAAGCACAATTAAGCACAATTTGCAAAGAAATATTCCTTTAATAACTGAATTTTCAACATCACACAGAACATATGGCCCATATGTCAGGTGACATGATGATCCGTTAGCTTTGTATTTTCCCGTGCATTACATATGTTAGCACCGATTCTTCACTTAAACATCCTGAGAGAATACAAATGCTTCAGAAAAAAACCCACCACCACCACCATCAACCACAAAACAAATCACTTAGGTAAAATCTGACAGCTAGATCAGTAACACTGATGTTGTGAAGTCTTTTCTGTGCCTGTGTCAGTTTTCTTTCTCAGATTCACAAGTTGTCCCTCATTGTGCTAGTCTCCGAGACCTTGAAGATGAGACAACTGTACACACATCAGTCAAAACAATGCAGAACACAGTGCAGATGCGATCTTGGCATCTTTTTCTGTAATGTTCGCCAGCTCTGTCTTTAAATGCAAAGAAAAAGAGCTCCAACTTTAGAAGCTGTTTTGTCTAGTCCTACTTACTTCCCAGAAAAGGAGGATAAGGAATTTGGGTCAACAATGGCCCAAATAGATCAAGGTAGTTTTCAGGCCAAAAATGTAGGGGTCTTCTGTGTGATTTTTAGAACCTTTATTCGCAGCTGTGCTCTGTGTGACACTGTGTATGCGTATGTGTGTGTGTGTGAGATAGAGCTTTTGTACTTATTGTCCACTTTATTTTAAGAAAGACAAAAATTACTGCAAAGAGATGTTAGATTTACCAAAAATGTCATAATTTATGATATTAATTCCATTGATCACTTATACTAATATACATATTACACATCCATCATAAGAAAAACATCCATTCCATTGTTATATCCCTGGTCGTACTCTGGGGTTTTGAGTTATAAGACGTCTCTTTCTTCTCCATCTATCACTCATGTGATCAGAACAGCCTGAAAGTGAAGCGGATTCACTGCTGTGAGAGAATAGATCCGCTTTCCTATATATATATATATATATATATATATATTTATTGATTGTAAAAGATGAATATCTGATTAGGATTCTGTGAACGTTTATGCGAACAGAATAGCTCATCATGTAGTGCACTGCTGCCAATCAGGCCATTGAGAGGCATTGATGAGACACACACACACACACACACACACACACACACAACCATTTAATTCCTGCCAAAAAGGCAGTGGGCCAGAAGGAGCGCTGATTGGCCATTAAATTAAAATGAATATCCCTACAAAAACTGTTATGTTGCAGCCCCATGTAAGCTTTACAAAGCAGATCTTGAGAGACTCTTAACTCTGCAGGTAAAATAAGAAAAAAGTTGGAAAATCTACCCACTACAGTATTCACTACTATATGTGAGTCATGTCCTTCATATTATTATTATTATGCTAAACAGTGATTCTGAAATGAATGTGACAGTGAAAAAGTATATTCATGCTGGACATGATTGATTGTTTGAAATCACTATCTAGTTCATTCCAGGTTCATCGTTATCATTTTTATCCAAATCATGAATGCACTTATGAATCCTGATTATTCAGTGTCATTATTTTGTACAAAAGCATAATGAGCATTGTAGATCCTCCCTCTCAAGGATTGCAGTTATGCTCTTTATCCAGAATATCTGAGATGCTGTCAGTTCTGAGGATCGTGACACACTCTCTCTCTCTCTCTCTCTCTCTCCTTCTCTCAAGGATCACAGATGCTCCCACTCAGTCTCACTCATGGGGACAGTCCATCTCATGCTCTTTGTTGCTGTCTAGGATCATGGCCATGTTCCCTTTTTCTGCATTGAAGTATGCATTTTGTTTGGTCTGTACTCTGTCAGGTAGCATTAGAAACATGCTAGCCAATAGCAAGTTAGCTATTGAACAATACCAAGTAGCAAGACTAACAAGCTAGCCAGTTAGTGTTAGTGATAAGTTCAATATTGGTAATTACATTCTCAAAACAGCACTTTGGCCAGTGTTAAATATTTAACTAAGTACATTTACTGTGTATTAATTGATCTACAGGTAATACTGCACTTGGGGAAGTGGTAGATTAAGGTGTTGAACTAGTGATCGGAGGGTTGTGAGTTTGAATCCCAGGGCCACAAAGCTGCCAAGGCTTGACCCCTGAATAAGGCCCTTAACCCTCAGTTGCTTGATTGTAGAAAATGAGATAAACTGTACATCACTCTTGATAAGGGTGTCTGCCTACAATGTAAATGCTACAAGCTAATTTAATTCTAGGTGTACTTTACACTCTTCACAGTCTGTGCAGAAACAAAAGAGAAGGTTGAGAAGACTAACACAAGTTAAGGAGTTGAAAGATATTTTCCGTGGCATTTACAGTGGGGAATTACATCTCAAACTCAGCATTTCTCTATCCACTTTATCCAACCCTCCCCATTCATCTCAACCTCCTCCCTAATCATCCCACCCCTCTATCCCAATCCATCCTAACCCCCTCTCTCTATTCATCCCGAGCCCTCCCTCACACATCCACACCTCTTCACTTATCCCAACCTCCTCCCTCATTCGTCCCAATCTCCTGCCACCTATTCTTCTCAACTCTCTCCCTCATTCACCCTGATCTCATAAATCTGGCCACTGCACCATATCTAATGTGCTAACTCTTACAGAGCCCATGATAGATAGAAATCAAGCATACACTTCTACTGCAGTTTACACTATGATGCTGCTAAAGCAACCCTCAAAGCTACAGGGTCATTGTCCTATGCAGGCCCTACTCCTACCATATAGAACCTTACCTGGAGGATCAAGCCCCTGATTCATCTTTATCAATTAACAAATAGAATTTTGTGCTTCTTAACAATTTATCCCTAGTCATTTAAATAGGATATCATCCCCCTTGATGAACCTCATTTCCTTTCCGAGATGTCCTACTCCATTATCAAAGGGAACCTTTTCTCATTGATGGAAAAGGTACTGTGATCTGAAGGACCTTTTGGGGCCAATTTCAATACAGAAGCAATTTAAAGTAAGTCTTCTCCCTTAGTGGCTATGTTCATCCTCTCAAAACCCCATTTTCCAACCAAACAATTTCATATAAAACATGGTTCTCTCACAGAAATCAAGTTTTGTCTCTTATTCAATTCCCGGCATTCAACTGCCTGTCTTTCCAACTTGCCAAAAAGCACTCTCTTGGGTAAGGCAAGCCTTTAACCCAGAGGATCATTAACATAGCATCCTTAGAGCCCTTGGGTGACTTGAACAGTCAGGCAGAGTCATTCTAATATTCTGATAATTGATCAAATTTTCCTGGCAAACCAGGATGTCTTAATTTGTGACCCTAAAGCCATTCCTTTGCTATAACACTACCTCAAGTCTGAGCTTTTACTACTCTACAAGTCCATCTGGCTTCAAGCAGGATCTCTTCAAGAAACAGGGCTTCACAAAAGGCTTACAAGATACAGCATGCCTCCATTTAACTTGTTCAGTTCCACAATTACGAAATAATGAGAGTAGGTTCCTGCCTTTTCTATTACAGTGTGTGATAAGCTTGTGCACTTTCAATTATGTAATTTTGCTGCCCTTTTTCATGACATTATGAAATAATAGAACTTAATAGGGGAACAAAAGACCATGCCTGAAGGTCCACCTTTGTGCTATGAATTGCATTTTCCTTCCTTTTCTAGTATTAATGATTTTTCTTCTCTCCTTCTTTCTACCCTAGAGTCTTTAGTGGGATACCTGGCAATGCAGAAGGTCCACATTTTTACAGTTTCTCAATTACTCTTCATGGTATTTACTAGAAGATGTGGTCTGCATTCACAAAATAACGTTAAAGTATACACAGACCAGGCATAACATTATGACCACCTGCCTACTATTGTGTTGTTCCCCTTTTTGCTGCCAAAACAGCCCTGACCCGTCATGCACTGTGTATTCTGACACCTGCATTAACTTCTTCAGCAATGTGAGCAACAGTAGCTCGTCTGTTGGATCAGATCACACGGGCCAGCCTTAATCTGCACTTAATTCACCACTGTTCCTTCCTTGGACCACTTTTGATCGATACTGACCACTGCAGACCGGGAACACCCCACAAGAGCTGCAGTTTTGGAGATGCTCTGAGTCCAGTCTAGCCATCACAATTTGGCCCTTGTCAAACTCACTCAAATCCTTACACTTGCCCATTTTTCCTGCTTCTAACACATCAACTTTGAGGACAAAATGTTCACTTGCTGCCTAATATATCCCACCCACTAACAGGTGCCATGATGAGGAGATCATCAGTGTTATTCACTTCACCTGTCACTGGGCATAATGTAATGCCTGATTGGTAAACGTACATGCTTATAAAAAAAATGCAAAGGTCTGCCTATACTTAGATTCCTAAATTATCTCAATTACCTATTTATCAAATTGTGCATTTTAGATATTAGTAATGATATCAGTTGATATTCTGATTTTTTACTTAAACTTTCTTTTTGCTATGAGTCTTCCATTCTCTCTCTTTTTTTTTCTTTTTTTCTTTCTCTTTGAAAAATCAACCTGAATTTGAAGCCATCTCAGACATAGACAGGAAGAATCAAGGTTGTTTTCTTGTGTGTGTATTCCTATGAGACTGTCTCTTTGTTGAGTCTGTCTTCCTTTGGTGCAAAAGGTCTGTCAACGTCTTTGCCACCTTAGATGCTTAAGGGATGTTAAACTGCCCTCTAAGGTGCCTAGAAACTTTTACACCTGCACCATCAGAAGATCACAGCCTGGTTTGGGAACAGCACTGATAAGGAAAGTGAGCTCTCCAGAGTGTGGTGCGATCCACACTGAGCTCCCTGACCTGCAGTCTATCTACAGCTAGTGGTGCTGGACCAAGGCCAGGAAGAGACTGAAAGACATCACCCAAACAATAAACAACTCCGGTGCAGTCAGGGACGTGCGTCCACTCCTTGAAGGCCAGCGCAGACAGAATGAGGAGGAGGTTCATCCCATAGGCCCACAACCAGGACAACACACAGGACTAGAGCTTGGACTTGTTGGACTTGATTTTTCACAGCATATACTTCACAACCAACTGCACATATACTGTACTTTATTCAAAATAGAATCATTCTCAATCTGCCACACTTTTATATATATATATATATATATATATATATATATATATATATATATATATATATATATATATATATATATTAATATCTGTCCTTTTCTGCTGGTGTAGCAGTAAATTCTGGTTAAGTTATATTTTTATGTCAGACATTTGTATTTTTTAATTGAGTATATATTTTATTATTCAAGATTCAAGAGTTTTATTGTCATATGTGCGTGAAATAAATGAAATTCTTACATTGTTTTCTCCTCTTGAGAATGACAGGGTAGAAGGGGGGAACAAGAAAGTTATGTGGACATTTACTGCTGCAATAAATGTTGGCTGGTGTTGACTAAAAGAAGACAACACAACAGACTAGATAGATAGATAGATAGATAGATAGATAGATAGATAGATAGATAGATAGATAGATAGATAGATAGATAGATAGATAGATTGTACAACTCAGTAGTATCCACAAACATCAGTAATAAGGTAATAAATAAACAATAAAATAGAAAATATAACAAAAAATGCTAAATACTAGATATATGGATATAGGTAATGTGCAAAATCCGGGTATGTGCAAAACCTGCATGTTTTCAATGTATCTTGTGCAAATCTGAGTGTATCGAAGAGTCCTGTGCAAACCGGAGTGTACAGTGCAGTATATAAGATACACAGTATATAAGATACACAATGAAAATGCAGTTAGGTCCATGGGAATCTATTTATTTATTCATTTTTATTTTTATCTAAGTGCTTTATCCTGCTCTGGTTAGCAGTGGATCCTGAGCCTATCCCTGGATACAGTGTACAGGTACAGTGCAGGATTTCACCCTGGATGAGACGCCTGTCTATGGCAGGGCAAGATGTACACACACTTTCACACAAGAGGCAATGTAGAGTAGCCAATCCACCAACTTGCATGTTTTGGGAAAGATATGAAACCCATGTAGACACATTGATCCCCAGAGTGATCCTCCAAGAAATCAGATTTTTGCCAAATGATCATTAATTTCATGAATTCATCTCTGTCATTCGTTTTTGTTTATATTGATAGAAAGCAGTAAGGACTGCTGATGTATAAACTCCCGAACTATTTGAGTCAATATCTGGTCTTAGGGTTGTGTTTAGAATCAAGTTACATCAATATTTGCATGGAGTAAATTAGCCGTATTCAGGGTGTGTTTATGCAGGTGGTAAAGCTGATTTTCAGGACGACCCATTCAGATGATTAAAATTACCTGTTTGTGGTTCACACCCCTCTGAGGTTGCCAGATTTCGTTCTTGAGTGGAAGTGTCTGAGACACGGGGTTTCAATAGTGTCTAGACCACCACCTTTAAACATAAGCACTTGCCTTTTAGCTAAAAAAAAAAAAAATAGAAAATGCAGATTGAAGAAGCAGAAGCTGTCAGCTGTAGGGTGATGTATTATGTAAGCAGGAGATAATATAAAAATAAAAAATAAAAATAAAGATTAATATGATGATATATATAAATCAGAAGACAGCAAACATTTATATTAACATATAATAGAAGTCTGGTATATTGGCACATTGATATTCCATGTCATAATTATCACACTAATCACTGCAAATTTGTCTTAATATTATCATTATGGCTTCCATCATCATTACACTGTTTTCTAAAATAATTCTGTCAACTCAATCCACCACATTTGTTTTAGGATACACTAGAAGCTTATGCAGTGATGGAAGTCATTGTGCAGACCATGAAAAAATGCCAGGTTCTGGATTTTTTCACCTCTTGCACACAACTGCACAATTATCCAAAAAATTTGTGTGTCCATAGTTACTTATGAGGTCTGAATGGAGATTTCCGGATCTGTGTAAAGCTTTTATTGGTTTTCAAAGGTTGTAGGTTTATATTCAGATATAATATCAGTTCATAAAATAATGTAAGCATGAATATCAAATCCTATGTGTAGGTAAGTGATTTTAATTTTCTGCAGTAGGGAGAATATGTGAAAGAAATACACACACACACACAAATATTTGTTTAGTCACACACATGAATCTCATATGCTTAGTCATATGCATTCTCATCCATGGCTGTGTGTGTGTGTGTGTGTGTGTGTGTGTGTGGGCATGTCGGAATGCCTGCAAAAAAGTATATAATATAACAAGCATGTTGTAACATATTAATTAAGTAATAATACACAGGTTATTACATGATCAACATTTTTTTTTTTGGACAACACACTTTCTTGTCTTTTTAAATATAAAATGTATATAAAGTTCACAGTGTTCTTACATCCCACAGTACATCATGACATTTATATCGACAGGAAATAAATTTTATTTGAAAAACGGTGTGCTGTTTTTAATTCATATCCATATTACATAACATATTTTAAAGAAAACAGAGCTTTTTCTGATGTCTGGGGTCCATTTAATGAGGGTTTGGATTCTGTGTGTTTGTGTGTGTGTGTGTGTGTGTGTGTGTGCATATTTAAAGGTCTATTCTGGCTGTTGTGTAGCAAGGACGTTATTGAAGAAGCCACATCGCGTTCTGCCAGCTGAGACCCGCTACTCTCTCATCGCTGCACGCTCTCCCTCTTATCCATGTCTCCCTTGCTTTTCCCACTCCATAGCTACAGGGTTTGCATCTCTTTCCTCTCACGTTTTTTCATTATGCCGACTTTCATCATGGTACGTGCGCTGACCTCCACCTTTTCCCTTCTCTTTCATGGTTCATTTTTGTTTCCAAGAGCGAAACCACTTATCTCAATCTGTAAGACTTTCCTAAAAGCATACATTGCTTTATTTAATTTATTCATTTGTTTCATTTTTATTTTCTCACAGATTACACCAAAACTTTATTTTCTTTGACATGTGCGTCCGCTATTAAAGCAAATACAGGACTGCTGAGTGCTATTTCTCAAACCTTCTTCACTTAAATAAGTCCAAAATGAACTGACTGATAATACAACCCCAGCACTACCCCATCGAGGGCTATCACTGTTTGAGTCCGTCATAAAATAAAAAAATAAACAACAATTAGCAGGGTGTGTTTGGAGAGTGAAAACATTAGCATCTGAATGAAAAAATTAAACCGATTGTGTGTGAACAGGATATTTACATACAGTAGATATTCATTTTTATTCAAGGATCTCTCAAACAGCTAACAATGGAAATGTCACAAGCTTAAGTAATATATTGTTAAATAATAAGTATCAGTTGAGGATTTTTTTGTTTTTTGGAACAAAAGCGAGTGCACGCTTCTCCAGTACAGGAGAAAAACAGCATTCATTAGTGTTTCCTTGATAAATGGCCAGCTGCTGATAGCCGATCCAGCTGATCCAGTCTATTAATTACCATGATTACACTTTACCATGAATACCTTTATTTCCTTTTTTTTTTCCCCTCCTCCTTTAAAAGGCGAGGTGGAGGGAGTGTTTAAATAATAAATAATGCATTACGCAGGAGAGAGCGCTTCGTCTTCAGGAGCAAGATAATGAATATTTTTTCTGTAACACTTATCTCAGGCTGAGATTAATTGACTGGTGAACGAATCAGTATGGTGCGCAGGAAGGCCAAAAGACTGATCACTTTGTCTCATTGGCACAAAAAGAGCTTTTATTGCAGCCAGGTTGATCTAGAGAAAGAGGAACAATCCTTACAGAAATTCTTGAATACTCTTGAATGCTGGGGGGGGGGGATTACCTACACTATACTGTTCTATAGGATCGATATGCCAGAACTGGAGAGCAACCAACAACTGATTTAATTATATCAGTTTTCTCATAACTCTATTATGCTTTCGTGGTTTGTTTTTAAACAAATATTTTCCACTAATATGTAGGGTGACAACACAATTCCGTTCAAAGCACATAATTGTGAATGATGCATTTTATAATAATAATTTAATCCTATCAACTAAGTACAATGTTTTAATTATTGTTAAAACAGTTTTTGGCAGTGGACTCTTATTCTACTAAACACTAATCTCTGCATAACCCTCTCTCTCTCTCTCTCTCTCTCTCACACACACACACACACACACATCCTCTCCTAATGCCTTCCTCCATCTCACCAGAGGGAAAGAGCCTGCGCATTTTAGAAAATATAAAGTAGATAATTAGGAAATCAGGGAGCGCATTAATTACGTGAACATACACAACCAAGGTGCAGAGAGGCGCTATTTGCTTACCTTGTCATTATGCAAAAAAAAATATATTAGCTAATTATTTTGAATAATGCAATTAAGATATGCACATTTAGCATAATTTTACAAAATGGAAACGTAGCATTCAGCAAAGACGAGCAGGAGCACATGTGATCAGTGACGGAGAGAGAGAGAGAGACTGACACATAAGGACTTGTGATGATGTGGTCGCTATTTTTTGTTTATCATCACAGTCATGTTTGATATAAAAAAACATGTACAAGGGTCTAAGTGGGTAAATTTTCAGTCCAGGTGCTGCTTGTCGCTTAAGTGCTTTAAACAGGTGACAAATTTCAATAGGAGTGTATTTTCAAATGTTTATGGGTAAAAGTGATGCCCTGGATTATTCTTCCTAGATTGTTAAATACACAGACATATATATATATATATATATATATAGAGAGAGAGAGAGAGAGAGAGAGAGAGAGAGAGACAGAGAGATATGTTGACAGAAAATAACAGAAATACGTGTGTGTGTGTGTGTGTGTATACAAGAAGTTCAATTTACTTTTCCATAACTAGTAATATTCAATCTCTCTATTCTGTAATATATTCAGAATTCACCGGAAAGCAGACGTGAAGGAGGAACAAGTGCCATATTATTGAATATATATTTATACATGATGTTTACATGTTACACCCTCACACACACACACACACACACACACACACAGAACCGAGCAGAGAGCAGTGCAGGTGTCCCAGAGGTGGGTTTGTCCCTCCTCTAGAGTCTGACAGTGCCATCCATAACTGCCAACCTAATGAGCTGCAGCTGTCTACTGCACTAAAGAGAGACAGAGAGACACTGGGAGGAGAATCAAGACAGATATTTATAACTTATCCCGTTAGAGTCAGAAAATAATTGTGGCTTGTCAAAATAAGCAACACTGTGCAGTAGCCAAGTCCGAATCCGAGTCCAGCTACTGTTATCGAACATTTCTAGCGTTACACAAGATTCAATAATCAAGAGGTTTCTGGTAGGATTTTGAAATCTTCCTAAGCATCATGTTCAATCGGAGTAATGTGTGAGCACATGTTATTTAAAAAGAAAGAAAATAATATAATAAATGTTCATGTGTCATGAGTCAAAATATCAGATAGAAGATATCAGATAAAATATCAGAATAAAAGGTTTTAGTGTGGAAAGAATCACATGTGAAAATAAATGAAGTGTGTAAAATAAATCTAATCTGAAAATAAATGCAAAAATCAGTAGAAAGAAGAAACAGGTGAGAAGAAATTAATTGTCTGTAAAATAAAGCATGTAAAAAAAAGAAAGAAAAGAAAATCATTTGATTAAAAACATTATATTTCGAATAATAATGATTCATAAAAAGCGAATGTGAAAGTAAATGAATTGTGTAATTAAAAATAAATAAATAAAATAAATAAATAAATCATTTAAAAGTCATGGACAGTGTGTAAAATAAAAAATGTAAAAAAAAAAAAAAAATGGACTGTGTGTTAAAGAAAAAGCAAATGTAAAAATAATTTAATCACATGAAGGGTCATATGTGGAAGCATGTGAATTATGTGTAAAAACCACATGTGAAAATAAACGATTTCCATGCAAAAAAAAAAAGAATCATCTAAGCAAATGATTCATGTGTCAAATGAAAATAAATGAAATTTTGTATTAACAAAAATGTTCACATGAACATTTCAGTGGACACTGAAAACAGCTGCAGTACATAAAGTCCACATGTGGAGAAAATGTGACAAAATACCATGTGAAATTTCTAAAAAAAATAACATCTAAATCTTTAATGTAATGTTTCACGGTTCCCATGTGAAACGTGTGTGTCGTTTCTGTCAGGGACATACGCTCCTAACACACACATGGTTAATTACAGTCATCTGTAAACATCTCACACTGACTCAGCAGCCCTTTTATGCATCGTGCGTCACCCTTCCCATCGCTTTCTGTCAATAAGAACTTATTTTGGGAATTGTATTATTAGTAAAGTATGATGAAGTCTTGTTTGATGATGATGCCTCCCAGTGATTTCAGAGTTTGTATGTTCTTGCTAACTCACCTCAATTTAGCATCAAAATCTGTTACAGCGGCACGGCAGCCATCTTAGATCATCGTTTAACGAATCATCCAATCAGACGTCTTTATCCTGTTTAAGGTGGACGCCTCGGCTCTGTTGTTCTCTCCAACAGCCTCGTGGCTCGGTGCTACCTTAACGGCGAGGCGAGCTTTGTTCAATCTGACAGGAATTGGCAGGCAGCCATTTTGTTTTACGCATTTACATAAACGCCAAATGGCACCCTGCTTCCTGTGGCTCCTTCCAGCTCTTTCTTTTGAGCTTTCGGATTCGTTACAAACTGCTATGCTGATGAACTCGACACAAACACTCGCAATCTCAGATGCATTTTGCCATACCTTAATTTAGACGATTAGTGCTAAATGAAGCACTGACTCCATATAGAGAATAAAAAAGCAACTTCCAGTGCATTTCCTTTTTTTTCCCCTCTCTCATTCTTTCATTACACCACCACAGGCAAAACATATGTGTGGTGGGAAAGCATTTAATTGACAGAGAGAGAGAGAGAGAGAGAGAGAGAGAGAGAGAGGAAGTGCATATTCTCCTTCTCTCCTTTCGAACAATTAGCAGTCGATCTGATGAAGTCACCTCATCACTGTTTTGAAAAAGATGTAACAGACACAAATGGGTGCAAATATGAAAATGCTGAAGAACTGAAGGGTTGTGGGAAAGTAGACGGTCAGAAGGCCTAGAGTTTTCAGATCGTCTAGCCGGCCTCGGCTGTCATTGTTATGATGGCAGACTGAAGTGTTTCAGTGTTTTATTGACATGAGAGCAGATACATATACTGTGTACAAGCTTATATAATAGACAGGATTATCTGGTTGTACTGTGTTGTGTTTTATTTTTTATTGTCGTGAAGCCATGAATTTTATTAAGAGGTATATGGTATAATGTTTTTATGCTTATTACAGTGTGATTCAATTCAAAAACTACCATCTGTTATAGAGGTATATTTTTGTATCTATTAGATAGATAGATAGATAGATAGATAGATAGATAGATAGATAGATAGATAGATAGATAGATAGATAGATAGATAGATAGATAGATAGATAGATAGATAGATAGGCACTATTATTATAATTATTACTACACAAAGAACAGTGAAGTATCTAGGTATGTTTTCAACAAGTTCTCATTGTCTAATACCTTGTTATTCTGTCCTATCAGACACACCAGTCTTTGTCTATCCTTTCTGAGTGTGTGTGTGTGTGTGTGTGTGTGAACAGGTCCCAGAGGGTGAGATTTTGCAGCTGCAGACAGAGAGTGTGACGGCTGGCATCTGCTGGCCTAACAGCTGTAGAGTGGGCCTTCTACACACACACATATGTCTCTCTCTCTCTCTCACTCTCTCTCTCTCTCTTTCTCTCTCTCTCTCTCTCTCTCTCTCTCTCTCTCTGTCTATCGCTCAGGTGGTGAGGTTGTGCTGCTGTTTTCTGCTTTTGGCAGATGATGCATGGAGCAGCACCGAAAGTACCGCGCATGGTAACATGGTAGCAGCACCATAATTCTCTGGTTGTGTGTGTGTGTGTTTAGCGTGCATGCAGGTGTCATCCATGTATAAAATGTTAATTAGAAATGACGGGCTGTTTTCAGACTTGGCAACTTTGGTCCTAAAGTTACATCAATATTTACAGTGAGGAAAGTTCCTCATATTCAGAGCCTTATTCATCTGCTTAAATCTGATTATTCTCATTACACAAGGAACCTGTGTGTGATTCATGACTCCGCGGTTGCCAGATTTTTCCTGAATAGAAGCACAATCGTGCTTGATATAGCATTTGATGCAGCATTTGGTGACCTATTGTATCATGTTTTACTTTGCTATGGTGATTTGTCAAATTAATAAAATAATGGTAATGTTTCTGTTGATTCAGTGTGCTCTCCTGTACAAAAAAAATAAATAAATCTGCCCAGGGTTTGAAACATTCATATGCTACACATTACAGATTATTTTTATTTTTTTTCCATAAATTTTCCACTTTCATGTTCTTTAATATACTATCAATTAAAATGTATTGTTTTGTCTTGGTCCTTAAATTCCATCATTTTTTAGTTTCGAGTATATACAGCCGAAAATCTAAACTTTAGTGTGACATACTGTTCCATCAAGCTGTCACCCAGTGCCTATGGATGTAACACTGCTCCTAGATGGAGTAAGAAAAATAGGCTTGAGTATGAGTTTAGAATTGCATACCTCAGAGACACACTCAATCTCCAGCCCATGTGAATAACTCTTGCATAACTCTCGCATTACATCAGAACAGCACTTAAGTATGGAGTTACATCTGTGGTCTGTGCAATTTCAGTATTAAATCTTTATAGCACATTCTTAACTCAACACTGGATACTGGATACTGGATACTGGATACTGCCTGAACATATGTGACCCCCTTTTTCTCATTTCATTTACCTCTAAACTCTATACTCTCTCCATGTCTCACTCAAATCCCTTCATTCTCTCTCCGCTTCCAAATAGATGGATAAACATAGAGATACAGAAGGGGTGTGTGTGCGTATGAGTGTGTGTGTGTGTTCAGATCTCTTTTCCCTTCAGCCTCAGAGGAAGAAGGCAGGAGTAATCAGGCAGCAAACCACTTCTGACAAACATTTCATAGCGCCCTGCTAATTTTATTTAGCTTGCAGGGAGAGTTGTGTGTGTGTGCGTGAGAGAGAGAGAGAGAGAGAGAGAGAGAGAGAGAGAGAGATGGACAGACAGAAAGAATTACACAAATCAGCAAGCCCAAGGGTTACATATTGCACATATCGAGTTATGTATCTGGTTACACACTGGTCACTTCATGAGGAAAGGAAGAGAAATAGAAAGAAGCAGCTAAAATGTAATGAAGATGAAGTGGAAGTGGAGAATGATGAAGAATTTACCCCGATGCAAAAAAAAGACTATTTAGCCCTCAGCAAACAAATCAATCCATTAATATCAGTAAATTAAGTGGGTAGAAGATTAAATACGAAAAAATCAGCTATGAATGCTATTCATTATATACCACAAGTATAATTTAGTAAGTAAATTAAAACTACATAAGCAGATTTGAGAAAGAGAGAGAGAGAGAGAGAGAGAGAGAGAGAGAGAGAGAGAGAGCCTGTGATGTGGATTATTTTACATTAATCTAATGAGGGCAGTAATCAGACTGATTAACCAGTAATTAAATTAAATTCCCGAAAGTGGAAAGTGACGAGAGTTTCCAAGCTAATCCTACTTCATTGCAATAAAACAGCGACGTACCCACTATATCCTAAAATTAAATTCAGAGATCATTTATATGTTAAAACTCATATTTGCAAAAGCTTTACTGATGAAGCAACATTAATTGTGATTAATACAAATTAATGTGATAGGGATTTGGGCAAAAAATAAAAAATAAAAAAAATTGCTGATTTGATTCAACAGCTCAGTTTATTGGCAATATAATAACTTGACATTGTTGTTTATTAAATTATGAAGATGAAACTATTTGGGGTTTGGAAAAATTGCCGTAGTGGGAAAAGCATGGTGATGGAATACATGGGTGAAATGAAGAAGTAAATAGAAAAATGAGGGTGAGCCCAGACAAACCTTGGAATGGAGGGATGAGGGATGATAAACGAATGAAAGGTGATGACAAGTGACACCAGTTTCTTCGGCATCTGTGAAGGTGTGCGTTGAGGTGTCAGTGTGAATAAGTGCTGTGTGTGTGAATGAGTGTGTGTGTGTAGAGAAGAAAGACTAGCAGGAGTGACAGAGACATAGAGAATGATGTGTGTGTGTGTGTGCATTGACGGTTAAAGTTTTGTGTAATCATATTAGAGTCTCTATGATGTCAATACACACATCCATCTATTTTGTATATCAGATATCCTTTACAAGGTTGTGGAGAGCCTGAAGTCTATCCCGGTGCAGTTGAGACTCTCCAGGGGGCAGGGGGCAGACCAATGGCACATAATAGAACACACACACACTACGGATAAATTAAAGATGCCAATCAGCCTTCAACACAAGTCTTTGAACTGGGGAGGAAACTGTATAACCTGGAGGAAACCCCTGAAGTACAGGGGAAATGCACAAACTTCACACACAAAGGGCAGATGAAGGAATCAAACCCCTAACCTTACAAGTGTGAGGCAAATGTGCTAACTACTAAGCCCATGGTTCAGTTATAACTCATAAACATAGTATAGTATATACTATACTATATATAGTCATATAAACACTCCTTTATTTGTCTCTCCACATACAATAACAGCTACATAATCTCGAAACTCACTATGCACATCTAAGTATATGTTATAAGCTAGCATTTCAAAGAAAGCAGCAGTACACCTCTCATTCAAAGCCAAACCCAAACCCAAAGACATTTTTCCACAATTACGCTACTCTTCAGCAGGTTACCACCTGCGCTGCTCTACCCAGATGCACACAAAATATGTCTGCCTGTCATAAACACTCCGTTATCCAGGAACTACATTTCCCAGAACCCCTGGCAGCAGCCACATCCATTTCCTCATGCTTTCCAACATTTAAATAACACACAACCTGTTGCCCATTCGCAGTAATCACTTTATATTCCCTTTGTTTTGTCTTATTGCTAAGTCTCACATGCATTGGTCAAGCCTGTTGTCTTTTTTTTGACCTCTCACTTCTCTGCCTCTGTGGTTGAGTTAAGGTGCACAAAAATAAGGCTCACAAATAAGCTTATATTAATACTTTACTAATGCTTTTATAATGAGGAATTCATACATGAACCATAATATCTTAGGACATCGGAAGTTGAGATGTCCATTAAAAGCCTCAGAGCCATAGATGACTAGCTATGATGTGATATAATGATAACAGTTAACTCAGCCTCTTCATTAAAAACAGGACTTAGTATTAATAAAGACCACTTGCAGAAAAATTGCTCACTTTCTACGAGCACCGTCTATACATCGCAGATCATAATTCTGTGCCACGTTTTAAATTGTATAACATGCTCTGAATGTCACAATCTGCACCAACATATTTTAATCAAGTCCACTAGGATACTCCAATACGATCAATATGCAATAAATAATTGTACCAGTTTTTTAACATTTTGAGAATATATATTGCTATAATTAGCAATTAGAGTCGGGCGTGTAAGTCACACAGTGTTACACAGTAACAAGGATGTTTTCAAAATGCTAAATGCTAATTCTCAGTATTCTCAGCCTAAAGATTTGTGCCTTCTAAAAAAGACTTGCAAGCCTGATCGTGTTTGCAGAAATAAGAAGTACTTTCAGTTTAATCATAAAGCAACAAAGTGTATGAAGTTAGTCATGCTCAATACGTGGGGGAAAAAATGAGGAAAAATAACTTAGTATATATCAGTCTTATTCATTTAGCATGGAGGTGATGAGCTTGGTTAAAATATGTTTGTGACAGAGCATTTGTATGTATTAGCATGTAGTATGTGATGAATATAGCACCTACTGGGTCAGTTTGGAAACCTATTGGAATTCACCACTCTAATTGCAGATTCTGAAAATTCTGTTTATATGGGCGCTAAACATTACAATCCAATTCAAATATTCGTTTATATCTCTCTCTCTCTCTCTCTCTCTCTATATATATATATATATATATATATATATATATATATATTACTAACAAACCCTCTGTGTAAATGCAAGACATTATTAAGCATACCCATCACTGCACTGTGCATTTGAGCAAGGTATTTTTGAATCGTATTGGCCAGATTAAGATGGTTTGGACGTGTCCAGAGGAGGGAGAGTGTGTATATTGGTAGGAGAGTGTTGGACATGGAGCTGCCAGGCAGGAGGAAAAGAAGAAGGCCAAAGAGGAGGTATATGGATGTAATAAATGAGGATATGAAGGTGGTGGGTGCAAGTGTTGAGGATGCAGAAGATAGGGATGGGTGGAGAGAGATGATTCGCTGTGGAAGAAGAAGAAGAAGAAGAAGAAGAAGAAGAAGAAACTTGTTGAAAGAATAGTCAGTTTACATGCGTAATTTTTCTGATTTACTGAATATTTTAGATCTAGATCTAGATCGTCAGCAATCTGATTGAAATTTCAGTCAGATCTAGCTCAGTCGGATCGAGTGAGGCCTTTACATGAAGGCATTTCAATCCGATTACTAACAGATTATTTGGTTGTATGTGAATGTAGGATGCGGATTAACCCAAGCTCAATGGCTGTAATTTCTAGCAGGAATTTTTGTTTTCTAGCTTCAAGAATTTTAAAAAATATGCCATAATAATACAGAATTATTACTGTTAAAATGAAATATTATTATTATTATTATTATTATTGTTTTACTTACTTGTATTTTATTTAATACAAATAAAAGTATTATTATTAGTGGTAGTAGTAGTAATATTATTAATATTATACTGTTAATAGAAATTAAATTAATATTAATAGTAGTAGTACTATTCATTTTACCTGTAGCATGAACTACACTTGTACAACTAGCTCTTCTCTTACCAGCGTATGTCACAGTGCTTACTGTGTGATTGAATGGTTCAAGCTCCTGCAAGATCGTCACCACACCCATTTTACGATTTTGACCTTTAGTGCTGTTTTTGGTTTTTCCTTTTGCTTGTTATTTTGGACTCTCGGTCTGAGTCTGACAGCGGCACACCCACACGCATCTGCTCTCGTACCATATGACATTTCAATTTGTCACGATCAAAGAACTACAGTCCATACTGTACCTTGCACAACTGCAGCACAAACAGAAAAAAAACAAACAAACTTAGACTCATAAGTCAAAATTCCCTCTATTTCTCTATTTCATTTTTTTTTTTTAACCTAATTATTTCAATCCCTCCATCCATTCCTCTTCCATCTTGTTCTTTCTCTCAAGCGCTTCTTTATTTCTAAGGTCATGTTAGAAGTCAAACCTTCCATCTATTTCTTTGTGTTATACCCTGTGTCACGCTTGTCTTACTAATCCATATCACACACAAACATTCCCATCTAAGCACAGGGACGCAGATGCCCCTGCAACATAACACACTCCGTTACTGAGAGTGTGAGGATCATCGCTCTGGGCAATTTTGATGCCTGTCAGCAAGAGTTAGTCACCCTGAGGAACAACAATCCCTTCTCTCTTTTGTTTTCCCTCTGAAGTATTCATAAGTGATAACGGTGTTTGTGTGTGAGAGTGAGGGAGTGAAGGAGAGAGAGAGAGAGAGAGAGAGAGAGAGAAGAGAGAGAGAATAAAAAAGTCAACAAGCCCATGTGGCATAAAGGCTTAGAAAATCATATTGGGGTTCATAATCATAATCTGTCTTTTATTAATATACATCTAAATAGAAATATATGTTAGTATATGAGAAAAAATTTACTTTAAGCCAATAACACACAGCCTGAAGATGTAGCAAGCTAGCAAGCTTTGTAGCTCTTTATCTTAACTAGCTAACAAAGCTGTGATAAATAGCTAGGTGTTAATAACAAAGCAAACTGATTCCTCATGTTCTATTTAAGCTATGTTAAGCAAATATTCCGAACATAGCAGAGCTATAGGCACTGTAGCTAAGCTACGCATAACTAACAGGTGTTTCAATAAATGCTAAATTAGTTTCACTAGCTCAATAGTAGGATTAGATCAGTAAATTAAAAAAAAAAAAAAGATTTGCTATATTTCTATTAAAAATGAAAACAATAACAAAAATTATGCATCTGTAGTTATGTTATAAGGCAAAGTCAATATTTCAGGGTGAATCAGGCTGTGATAAAAAGAAGGCTAGGTAATTTAGCACCTTGACAGCTTGCTAATACTAACACTGCTAGTTGACAACATAATAAAGTGAATGCTGGGAATTTCTATGCCAATAGTTTTTATGATAAATTTGAAAGGAATCAGTTGCTATAACAAAGGAGTGTATCTACGGGATGATAGTTTCATCTTAATTTACACAGCACTGTTCGAGATCAGGATGAACTAAACCTATTTTTGTTGTACATCATAGTTCAAAGAAAACTAATTAAGGAGTCTAGTGTGGAGGAGTGCGCAATACAAAAGAGTGCACTAAAGAGGGGAGCTTCTGAGGTGCCTCAGTGGTCTGGAAAACAGGCTACTCTCAGTACAGAGCTTTCAAGCCAAGCACCTCTTCACCAAACACACACACACACCATTAACATTGTGTGTGTGTGTGTGTGTGTGTGTTTACATGTGTTAAGGGGTATCAATCGGAAATACTGTTCCGTTCATATTAACACACAATATTTGCTAATTTTAAAAAAAAAAAATGTTAATGTCGTTTGAATGGAAACACATGGCAAGTGTCGTCTAACACCTGATAATTATTGTGCTTGTCAAAAAGCACACTTTTAGACCCATGGTAGTACAAGAATGGAATCTCAACTGAGAAATATTTCAAATTCAATAGCTCTTCAAAAAATCTCACAGTAACTAATCAGAAAGATGACATTTACAGTACATTCACATTCATGGTATTTAGCAGGCACTCTTATCTGGAGCGGCGGAGCAAAGTGCTTTGTAGTCTCTATTAAAAACATATCCTCATCCATCATGCCTGGTGATAATTCAAGTGCTTGGTGAAGAGCTGGATCATCAGTCTTTGGTGTTTGTTGGAAGACAGCCAGTGACTCAGCTGTTCAGGATCCAGGACAGAGAAGAGCCTTGATGCGTGATTTCCTTGATTTGATTTGACCTGTGTAACTGATCGTGATGCTCTTTTCATCTAAAGCTTTATATATATATATATATTTCTGACTTATCTCTTATAATTGTAAGGGCCACCATCTTCATGCTTTAGTGTACAATCAAATCTGAATAGCATAGAATTACCCAAGAAAGGATTTTACGATGCATCCTTTCCAAACACTTGTTTTTTTCTCTATACTGTATTGGTTTATAATTCCACTTTTGGTGTCACTCAGAAGAGGATCCTCTCTAGGTTACTCACTCTTGCCACCTCAGTAACATTTTCCATTAGCATTATAGAAATTAAATTCTCCTCCTGGTGGTCCAGCAGCAGGATCCTGCACTCTCATTGCCAAGGACCGGGTTCGATTCCCAGGCAGGGCGCTAACCCAGCCACTGAAGAATTAACTCTCAGTGGCTAGTCCCAAGCCCAGATTAAATGGGAGGGTTGCGACAGGAAGGGCATCCGGTGTAAAACCTGTGCCAAAATCGAAACATGCGGACCAAATAGATCCGCTGCCGAAAGAACAACGAAAACATAGAAATAAAATTGGCTCAGGTGGAATAATTTGATATGTTCTCCAAAAGTTCTCTTAACTTTGAACATGTATGATATCATTCACAGCGACTCACTTTTGCTTTCTCTGAAGGAGATATATTTTGTTTGTCTGTGTGTGTGTGTGTGTGTGTGTGTCTGGATGTGTGTCTGTACTGCTGTTGATGGATGGTGATTATATGGCTATATCAAAACTAGCTTGTATCATAATGTATCATTCTTACTGACACTTACACACACCTGCACTGCTAAAATCACAGTCATCTGTGTGTGTGTGTGTGTGTGTGAGAGAGAGAGAGATCTGATTTATGATGGGATTTAGAATTAGTTTGTACATTAATTAAGCAAATGTTTGTTTGGTGCTCATTAAGAAAGAGGTGGAATGATGTGTCACTAATGAGCTTTACCTTATGGCAGAGTGAAACCCTGACTCACTTACTCAGTGATGTCACTGCACTGGCTCTTCCCATTAGCCGAAGGAGGAGACTTCAATTTGTGTGGTCCTTTCTAGAAAGATTGGGAATGATTACTAATTACTATTTAAATCGAAGTGTACACATTTTATATATATTTTTTATTTCGCTGTCAGATTTTTCAACTGTAATGAAAACAATCCTGACTCAACGATACACAGGCTCTGATAACTGGCCGTCCTCATCCCTTCCTCTTTTTTTTTTTTTTTTTTTTTAATTTCTCTCTGTCCTTTAGCTGCCATAACACTGCCATTTGCTGACTCGGTGATTAAATACAGCTAACTGTAATGACATTAATTACAGTTCACGATATCGCAGTTCTTCTGTGTGAAGGGAGGAATTAGTAGAGTAATCTAATCTGGGAATGAAGACCTGCAAATAGGTCATTAAAGACACCTCTCCAGGGAGAACCGAGAGACTACTACCTGTCTGCTAATCATTAGTTCTTTCCCTTTCGCCTGTAGGCTATCTCTCTCTCTCTCTCTCTCTCTCTCTCTCTCTTGCTGTCTTTCTCACCTGCCAAATTGAGGAACTTTCATTAACATGAATATTTGGCAAGGTGCAACAAAGCAAACTGTTAACGCTCACAGCTGAGGGAAGTAGCCACTGTTTTACTGATCAAAATAAAACCTTTCAAATCTTTCTTTTGTTACAGGTTTGTTGCTTTAAGGATTTTTCGAACACGATTGTTTGGCAACAAAGAGAAATGGAGTATGGATAAAGAGAAAATTGAACAAAGCTGGATGCTGGAAGGAAACAAATGACAATGCAGCAAAGTTGTAGCCTCTCCATGATTGTATGGGATCTAGTGGATCACTTTTAATGACATCATCATGGATAAATTGGCACACGCTACCATTCGCACACTACCATTCACTTCAATTTTGGAAATCTATTAAAATTTATATTATGATCTATCAATAAAATCATTCAGATCAAATCAATCAATTTGGGTTGTATATCTAAGATAGAGAGACAAATAGAAGCAGAAATGTTTTTTCCACAGTGATAATCTACAATGTCAGCATGTCATATTTCATAAAATATAACTGAGAGAAAGAGAGAGCGACAGAGAGAGAGAGAGAGAGAGAGATGGTGATGGTTGTTGATTCTGTAATTGAAAGTTCTTTATATCTAATGCTGTAATAAAACATTAATCAGACGCATTGTAATTAAATTAAAAGGATCAAGTGAAGCAGCCGACTGGTTGAGAGCAGAGCAAAGGATTATGAGACAACCTTTGTATGAAATGAGCTGCCTTTGATATTAAAAAGAGAGAGAAATTGGCATTAGCTGATGAATATAAAGCTCTCAGCAGAAGCAATATGGCAATGATGGATGAATCGGGGCTAATACTCTTAGTAATGGAACAATTAAAACGATTTTTTTTTTTTATGTAGTTATTTAGTTGCGGTGATCTGCAGTGACCTTCCACTCATGCAGAAAGAGCTCTCCGGCTGAATTTACATGTCTATAAATAAAATAAACAGATTAGGAAATAGAATCAGGTGTGTAAGTGAAGTGTTTAGGAAGCTATTAGGACACTGTTAATTAATCAGAGAAATTATTAGTAGAACGACTGTATGATAGTAGATATGTTGTAGACATTTTAACAGTTTTTCCTCTTCAGAATGTTCAACATTAGATAGAAACCCAGTGCCATTGTGTTTATGGGGTTTTTAATAATAAATGTTCCTACAATACAGTGTAGTATTTAGTATATGTCAGTAGATAGATAACACGAGATGACATTAAATGTGGCATGATTTTTTTGTTTACTTTTACAAGTGTTTTAAGTTAACAATTATTGAGTATAAAATGTGTGCCCTCATCAGAAAGTGTGTGTGTGTGTGTGTGTGTGTGTGTGTGTGCATTGGATAAGCTGCTTTGGGACATGAAGAATAATCTGGTTAGCTACAAACTATCAGCTAATCCCTGAAAGCTGTCTTTGGCCTTGTCTTATACACTCATACACACACACACACAGACACACACACACACACACACACAGACACACACACAGACACACACACACACACACAGACAGACACACACACACACACACACACACACTTCATTTTATAGTTTTGCAGTGTTCAATTGTTTAGATAGCTTTTAAAAATGTCTTTGACAGAAAAGAAGAATGTATTGAAATCATAATCATTTTCTTGGATGAAGCAGGAATCTGTCCTAAAGTTGAGATGGATATTACCAGGACACATGGCAAGACATGAAACTGTTGCCAAAATTATAATTCAAGGGGATGTAAAGTATGTTTTGTAAATAAAGTTAAATAATTTCCCCGATCGTGACACCCTATGGTACTATTTATAAGTTTAAATACAATCTTGTTCAGTCTTTAATGCAGAAATAAATGAAAAACAATTAAATAAAATAACCAAAACAAAGAAATCTAGAAATTAAATGTCAGAACTTTTTATGTCAGAATGCAAGACTCACCCAGAAAGCATGTTAAAGCGGGAGACAATCACACATATTTTATATAATATGTTCATGACTAATAAGAAACAAACTGGTAAAAGTTCGTGTTCATTTTGCTGGCAGAAATCACCCAGTTGGAATCTCAGTGCCAATAACTGCGAAGCACCGATTCTCACCTGCTCTGGGGAAGTGAGCAAGGGAGGGAGCAAGGGAGCGAGGAGCGACCACTCAGCTGGAAAAGTTTCTGAGCTGAAGAAAATCTCCATCTCCGTCTCCATCCAAGATTTGCTCATTAACGTCACTTTGCCGGAGAGGAAGCTGCCAGATGAAATTAAGGCCCAATTATTGATAAATGAAGAGTGCTTTTTTGCTGGAGTTGCGCCTGGAGTCACACTCCGCATCTGTCATGAGGCACACACATACACACACACACACAGACACACACACACACACACACACGCTCACTCACTCAAGTCTATCACTGCATCCTGTGCATTCATCATGCATCTGTAGGGGACCGGCCAGCATTTTGTGTGTGTCTGTGTGTACGTTAGGAAAGGAGATTATGTAAAAGAGCTGTTTTCTGCATTCTCAGAAAGATGTGAGTGATTGGTGATGGTGGGAAATGCGGATGTTCTCTCTCTAACACACTGATTGCTGACCAGAAATAATGCTCTTGGCACTCCAGTGCTTC
The DNA here is from genome assembly GCF_019097595.1 of Hemibagrus wyckioides. Taxonomy (NCBI): domain Eukaryota; kingdom Metazoa; phylum Chordata; class Actinopteri; order Siluriformes; family Bagridae; genus Hemibagrus; species Hemibagrus wyckioides. Next base: position 8,434,574 of record NC_080727.1, read on the forward strand.
CTAAACAAGCTTCATTCATTAGTGCACTCATCCAAACTCAATTGGAAACTCAAAAATCTGGAATTTGAACTGAAAAGTCTGTCGCATTCTTCGGTTCATGCAGTGTTATTCTCGGTGGCTGAGGGACAAAATCTAACACCCATAATGCACTACGCACTTGTGTCAGGTTTAGCGATGAGATTTAACACATGGCAGAAGCCTAACACATAGCTTAGATGTTTTTATTTGTTCTTTTTTTAAAGCAGAATGCTGAGAGTTAAACACCTGTCAGGTGACAGGTATCAGCCCCTCGGGCAGCAGCTTGGCAGAAGTGGCAGCGGAGTATAGGCACTACCGAAAACGTGTTGCGTCCCATTAAATGGCTGCTGTGTGTTAAACATGTTTAAAGATAAAGTACACCCCATCCACTGACAATGATAGCACTACATCCAACGATTAGAACGGCAGTAAGACGTAATGGTTGCTCGCTTTCACAAAAGAAAACTCCACTTTTCTGGAAGTCCTAGAAAGAAAGAAAGAAAGAAAGAAAGAAAGAAAGAAAGAAAGAAAGATTAATATGACAAAACAGTAATACAACAATTTGCTAACTACAAAAATCTGTATTTATTTATATTAATATTTATATTTAAATATTTTTATTTATTTAATAATTTTTATTTATTTAATAATTTTTATTTATTTATTTATTTATTTATTTGCACATAAATCGTGCGCAATATTATATTTAGTCCTTTGGATTAAAGATTATGTACACAAAATGTACATAATAATCCAACTGCTTCGGTTACACTGTAAAAATCATAATGCATAACCTCAACATTTTAAATTTTCTTCCTTTCTAAAATTGATGTGAGGCAGTGATCCTCTCTTCAGCACCTTTATTGTTTATCTGAGATCTACCTCTCGTTTCTTTTATTCACAAAGAAGTACAATGTGACATGTTTATGAATCTATTTGCTTTATTTGCTATTTCAACCATATCATTATAATATGATCACAGAGACTGAATCATTTGTAACAGTCACGTATAGATCTTTATCTGTTATGGATTAGTCATATACAAACTACGCTACCCACATTGCATTGCAGAGCTGCAATGCATACCGCATGTATTTGTTTAAAGCACACTGCTGAGAGCGAAACACCTGTCATGCGGCGGAGGTGACATGCAGTCACACCCTGATAGCCGTGTTAATTGAATGTCAGTGGAACATGTTGGTGTGGTGACTGCAACCATGGCATAATCCTCACGTTCTCATTCTCCAGTGGAATTTATAGATCTATAAATAAAAACAGACAGGGTTAGGAAATATTCTGCAGAAGCATACAAGGGTTCTGGAGAAACTCTTCTCGTTCTGACGGCCTCCTAGAGCAGTTTTCATCTTGTACAGATGTTATTCTTGGTAATAAAGCTGTAGGGTCCTATTTTCTGCACTTGTTGATGATGAGACATAAAAAATGTTTTGGAAATTCTTTAATACCCCTCTCCTGATCGATATTTTACAACAATGAGATCATGTGCATGCTTTCTAAGCCCTTTGTTGGATATGACTTCAGCAGTCTGATTAAGCCCAGAAGATCCAAGACAAATAGAAGATCTTTATTTGGAGTTGTTCTGAATCACTATATTGGTAACAGCTTCGGAACATTAGTTTGAATGTGATTGGATCATACTGAGCAAAGTCACATGCCCTATTATAAAAGTGTGTGCATGTGAGCCAGCAGGTTATTCTTTCTTTTTTCACCTACATTTTTTCTCTGGTTCCTACACTGCATTAAAGGTGGGAAAAGATTTTTACATGACTTGGTTTCAGTTTTTACAAAACCCTGCAATGTTAACATGATTGAAGTGCAAATTACTTAAATATCCATACACATGTAAGACTACAGGTTACTTTACTCAAATGAGACTATATAAGTACAAAGGTAAAGTGTTCCTAGGATATGCTCAGAATCCACAATGACCCTGACAAGAATACAGGAGTTACTGAAAATGAATGGATGGATGGATGGATGGATGGATGGATGGATGGATGGATGGATGAGCCACTAGAGGCTGTGTGTTACAGAGATTTTTACCCTGCCGTGTCACAAGGAGATTCTTATTTCTTGTGGGAATGCGTTTTCGGATGAGAAATGGCAAAAGTTATATAGCTTCTAATGTTAACTAGTTAAACACAAATCCAATAATGTACTAAAGTGGTGTGAAAAGTGGTTGTTGGCTTTACATAGGTTTTGTACTGGCTTTATTGGCAGATTTTTATTTTTCTGGCAAAAAAAATATTGGCAGAACTTTATTTTTCTTTGTAATGTCTATGACAAGTCATCTATGACAATACATGATTTGTCACCTTTTTGTGTCAAATCACATGATAGCTATTTGCAGGTACACTATATTGCCAAAAGTTTGGGACGTATGTCTTTACATGCACATGAATGTAATATGGAGTTGGCCTGGACATTATAACAGCTTCAACTCTTCTTCTGGGAAGGCTTTCCACAAGGTTTAGGAGTGTGTTTATGGGTTTTTTTTTTTACCATTCCTCTAGAAACGCATTTGTGAGGTCAGACATTGATGTTGGATGAGAAGGTCTGGCTCGCAGTCTCCGCTCTAATTCATCCCAAAGGTGTTCTTTCTGGTTGAGGTCAGGACTCTGTGAAGTTCCTCCACACCAAGCTCACCCATCCATGTCTTTATGGACCTTGCTTTGTGCATTGGTGCGTGGTCATGCTGGAACAGGAAGGGGTCATCCCCAAGTTGGGAGCATGAAAATGTCTTGGTATGAAGCTGAAGCATTAAGAGTTTCTTTCACTGGAACTAAGGGGCTGAGCCAAACCCCTGAAAAACAACACCTGAATTCAATGATTTGGAGGGGTGTCCCAAAACTTTTGCCAATATAGTGTACTTCTTCAGGTTCCATAGGATTGTGCCACAGAATCGGTTAAAGGAATCATTCTAGCTAGTTTTTGATTATGTTTTGCTATAATATCATAGTAAATTTGCATAGAGTTGAGAAAAAGCTGCTTGTCTCATTGTTGCACACAGACATAGAAAAGAAGTAGTTATCCTTTTGTTGTTTTGTCATCCTCTTTAAATAAGCAACAATCCAGCCAATCACAAAAGAAATATAATAATATGCATATGAAAATAATTCTATATGGTGATCGATCCCGTCTCTGTTCTACTCTACTTTTCACACTCTAAGACTTGAGATTGAGTTCTGGTGTAATAAAATGTGTCAAAACAAGACAGGTATTTGAAATTTTACTTAAGACTCATAACAAAGTTAATGTATTCTGTCGATAGATTTCGAGACATTCATTGATCCATATGTCTGCTATTTGGAAATCCCTGATAATTAAAGGAAGAGGAAAGCACTGGTGCACTTGTGACAATGTTGTACACATTCTATAATACGCTTAATCATACATAGCTTGTTACCACACTGGCAAGCTTTCACAATATAACAAGACAAAGTAACTGAAAAATACAGTGTCAAAGCAATTAAGCATGTTAGACACTGTCTGTGTGTGTGTGTGTGTGTGTGTGTGTGTGTGCGCAGTTTGGTAATTACATTTGTGAGGGAAAACTTGTTATCTAGGCACAAAAACCCAGTGGCGAGCACTTTGAAATATAGGCCACTCATAAAGCAGGCGTCGCCAAAACTACAGGCAATAACAGTGATAAACAACCGAATGCAATCGCCTCCATTTGCATTTTTAGTCAACTCTGTGAAAATGAATTACGAATGTGAATGCACATTAGCCGGCAGCCGTTAGACGTAAAAATGCATCTCTGTGATTGGACTGGAAGGGATCCAGAATCCCCTCAGCACAAAGGTGTCCTAGAAGCAACAAGCTTTAAAGCTGAACTGACAAACCATAATCAAAAAGTGCTGAGAAAACTAAATAAAAAAACAAAATGTTTCCCTAAAAAAGTTCCATTGTTGGTTACAGAGGTTTCTGGCTTTATATGCCTTGTATGCCTGTTTAAGTAGTTTAAAGAAGGGATACATGATTGGGATGGTTCTTAAATTTTGTTATTACAAGCATTCTCAAGATTATTAACCACATTATTGCAATTATTTATATTTTTACCTTCACCATGAGTTGCATTAATAATCCCATGAGCATCGGTTCCTGCTTTATGCTTTAAGCCCTGTGCTCTGACTTCTATTTAGCTTCAATTTTTCCGTTGTCCTGTGACCTCTCTGTAGATTTTATAATCAAACCTTGGCATTTTCCCTCTTCTTTTCATCAGCAATGATCAGAAAGGAAGGTAATGGACCCCAAAACACTTCATTCAGGTTTGGAGATGACTTCTTCCACAAGGTTTAGAAAAGTGTTTTTGGGAATATTTGACTATTCCTCTAGAAGTGCATTTCTGAGGTCAGGCACTGATGTTGGATGAGAAGGCCTGGTTCGCAGTCTCCGCTCTAATTCTTCCAAAAGGTGTTCTATCAGGTTGAGGTCTCTGACGACTCTGTGAAGTTCCTCCACCTCAAATTCGTTCATGTATGTCTTTATGGACCTTGCTTTGTGCACTGGTGCACAGTCATGTTGTAACAGGAAGGGGTCATCCCTAAACTGTTCCCACAAAATTGGGAGCATGAAATTGTCCAAAATGTCTTGGTATGAAGCTGAAGCATTAAGAGTTCCTTTCACTGGAACTAAGGGGCCAAGCTCAACCCCTGAATTCAATGATTTGGAGGGGTGTTCCAAAACTTTTGGCAATATAGTGTACTTCTGCAGGTACCTTAGGATTACCCACATCTGCCACAGAATTGGTTAGAGGAATCACTCTAGCTAGTTTTTCCATCTTCTTTTCATCAGCAATGATCAGCAGTATAAAAAAAGAAGGTAATGGACCCCAAAAGCACTTCATAAAGATCGAAGATTACGCTAGTGGCAGGTAATTATTAATAATCAATAGAGATGTATATGTAGTGTAATGTAATAAGACAATGTTCATAGTCTATATTTTGATCAAATTTACAAATACTCATCAGTTTAATTTCACATTGGAAATATATTTCATGTTTATTATTAACTCTGAACCAAATACATCAAGTTCGGGGAGTTTTGTCTAAGAGATTGTTGCGTGTAAAATGTCATAAAAAATATCAGCAACATCAAACCAGCCTGTCAAAGCCATGGTCAGTTTTTTAACTTATTCTAACATTAACATTAACAAAACCTCTTGAAATCTGTTGACATGATTTTATACATTGTGCTGGTGCAGCATGCTTGGTTGATTGGATAATCATGTATAAGCAGGTGTATTAGAAAAGGTTAATATTGCAATTAATAACAAAGATGAGACAATTAAAAAATATTAATAAAAGTTAAAGCTGACAAACCTTCAAACATTTTTATTCCAAAAATTTTTATTTGCTCCTAATCATTACTTGATGGGAAAAATGTTTATGTGTCGACTAAATTATAAGAAAAGAAAAAATTCCCTTAAATTTAATAAATCACCTGGTTACCATGGTGATGGCATACAGTGACCCAGTAGATAGACTTAATGTCATGCCTGTATCCTCCAGTAAATCATATCACGTGTGTGTGTGTGTGTGTGTGTACTTGGGAGAGATAAAGCATGTGTATTCTCCCACAATGTGTGTAGATGTCTGTATTTATGTCTGGTTTGACTACATGCTGTATGTGTGTTATTCAGGTGAGGGTGAATGTTTTGTTGATTGTGTATCTTGAAGACGATGCAAATGTGATAAAGTGTGGGCCAGGTCCTCACAGCCACGGGGGAGGATGTTTGGTGTGTGTGCATGGTTTCTGGACCGTCTCCAGGATTCTGGGTGTGAGCGTGTTTGTGTGTCTCTTTGATGAAGAGGCTCACCCTTACAGCATGAAGTGTGTGTCTGCTTCAGAGATGCCAAGAGACCAGCATTCCTTAATAAATCTTGCATGTGTGCCCGTGTGGGTGTGTGTGTGTTGTGTACAACCCAACATTATGGTCAATCTGTCATCTGTTTACAACTTTACACAAGACGACAACATTAAATACCATATAACACTGCGGTGTGTAGTCAGGTTAGTGATGTGAGCTTGTGTGCGGCTCTCAGTCGAACAGAGTGCACACTGTGAACAAGACAGATCATAAGTGATAAACTATGTTGTGTCACTGGTGTTGTGCCAATGAGCAGGTAACAAGAAAAGTCTTACACCTATTCACTGTTTAGCTCCACCATAGTTATGCGCCTATTATGTCTTCATCAGCAGTCTGTGTCAGAGATGTGTCAAAGCAACGAAAAGGAAACTAGGGTGGTGCTGGAAACCTGATCTGAGTGAACCAGACACAACATCAGGCCAATATGTTTATTAAGTGTTCGTATGTATGTGTTTATTTCTAGTTAGGGTGGTGCTGAATACCTGGGCTTAGACACCAGACACACCATCAGGCTAGTATGTTTACTAAATGTACAAAAATAATGTGATTATGTAGTTGTTAAGGTGGTGCTGAAAACCTAGGCCTAGACACCAGACACAACATCAAGCCAATATGTTTACTAACTGTACATATTTCTTTCTTTTTTCTAGCTGTGTGTATAAGTGACACTGCGAGACTAAGAGATGGTGGGGGAACATGCCTGGTGTAAAAATGGTTGTAACCCATGCAACACAGAGCTGAGCCAAAGCGACAAACACCGGCATGTCTTACAGTGGTGCAGAAACCCTGGGCTGAGTACAGCTGACATAACACCAGGCCAGTCTGGCTGCTATGTCTGTTGTTGAGGGAAACCCAGCTCATGGCCCGACAGCTAGCAGCACAGACACAGCTAAAGTATGAGTGTCAGACATGGTTGCTGGCAGTGGAGCATGAAGCTGAGGAAGCAGAGGAAGTCATTGACATGATGTTGTTGGAGCAGTTTATCACTCAGCCCCCTGATGGAACAGCTCTGACTTGCACTCTCTCTTTCACTCTCTCCCTCTCTCTTCTACCCTCCTGGCTCCCAAAAAACAGGGTGGCATTAAACCCAAAACTGGCACTCAATTCCCATGCCCCTACATGCTTTCTTCCCCATCCCATAACACATCCCTGCCATCCCTCTGTGTGTGTGTGTATAAGGTAAACCAGCCAAGTCTATAAGAGCTGTGCTGGTGCTGTGGGGAGCCTATGACTTTCCAGGATCTGTGTTCCATTATTGTGCTGGGCAGCTGGTCCAGATCCATGACACACCAAAAGCCTTTGCCAATCAAGCTGGAGTGTACTGCATACCTGAGAGTATTCAAAGGGACACATATGAGCACAGCTGTAGGCTGTAGATAGTCCTAACCTGACTGATCTGCTCATCTTTGGCACATATTTCTCAAGGTTTGGTGCCAAAGGGCTGCAGGGAAACAAGTTCAAGCAGCTCATCAGAAACCTGTAGCCCAGCTGATCTAGGGCCATGGTCCTTTTTTTTTCAGAAATTTATGGAGACATATGCCAATGTTGTGCATCAGCTAGTGACCTCCATTGTTTCTTGCTTCCTGTAATCCCCCTTTAAAATAATTGACATACACTACTGCTCAAAAGTTAGGGATCACTTGCATATTTCAGCTTGATTTCAGCTACAGAGGAAGACTCCATCAGCCAATCCATCTTGTGGGAGATGCTCCAGGAAGCATGGGCTGAAATCTCATCAGATTATCTTGAAAAATTGACAGCTAGAATGCCCAGGCTGTAATTTCTGTAAAAGGTGGGGTTTTTTTTTGGTGAAGGCAAAGTTTGAAGAAAACATTCATAATTTCCATCAAAATCAATATTTCTAACTCTGACATGTCAGCATGTCCTGTTCTTTTGCTATATTTTCTGTTCATACTAATTTCGTGTGTGTTTTCTTGGAAAACAATGAAAGTTTTTTGAGTGATCCCAAACTTTTGAGCAGTAGTGTACACTTTGCTGAGATATTGGGAATGCAAATTGTATTAGCATAATAGCAATGCAATTCATATAAGTAGTGTGTCTATGCAATATCTAGTTGTAGTTATTGTGATGTTACTATTACACATAAAGGCATTCTGACTGATGGAAGATAAGCTTGAGCCCTAAATTGCTCACCAAGTGGCAACTGCCCTTTGGGATCAAACAGGTCAAACTTCCTGAAATGTTCCCGAGAGGTACATTTCTCTTGGGAACATTTCAGGTGTTTCTCTAGTGACTGGGATTTCCAAAGATGCAGGATTGGAGGACTGGGAATCTCATAACCTCAGAGATGATTCAAACTTTCAATCAAAAGTTTTCTCATATGTTTTTGCCTAATAAAACCCCACACTGATACTCCACTGGGGGATAATTGTGTGGAGCCTACAATATTGATTGACTGAACATAAAAAAACTTAACTCAAGAAGAGCTCAGAGCTGTGCTCGACAGGGGGGATAATCAAGGAGTCCCACAGCAACTGGAGCAGCCCTGTGGACCTAATGCCCAAGGCGGACAGTCCCGTCTGTTTCTGTATGGACTGAATTTGATGCTTGTCCAATGCTGAACTGAGCATTGATGTACTAATTGAAGGCTTGGGTTTTGCACATGCTTATTCAAACCTGCATTCGAGCTGGTAGCAGACTCCATTATCCCACATATGTCACACTAATGTATCTAATTTAATCTATCAATCATAATTCTCATCCCTATTAGTTACACTGAAAAAAAAAAAGATATATAATATATGAGCTTAAAATACATTTTGGCCAGGATTTGAGCACACCACTTTCTTATAATGTCATTAATGTATGGAAAAATTTGACAAATGCCTCACAGGCAACATTTTAAATTGGGCTTCCAATTTATTCAAGTTACATTTTGATGATAACTGATGGGTGATGCATAATCATAATATTAGATAAGATAAACAGGTAATGTTCAGTGGAAACTTACAGCCTACAGAACCTGGGCAAGGTTCAGTCCAAAAAGAATTCAAAAGAAATTTACCAAAAAAAAATACAGAGGAAATCATTAAAGGTTTTCTAAAAATTCAGGACCTAAATAAGCAACAGGTAAAGACAATCAGGGAAAGCAATATAATGGCCATTGCTGAATATGCATTCTTGTGTGTTCTTGTATTCTTGTGTGTTACTCTGATGGTAATATCCAATTTGCATTCCAATACTTAAGAACAATTAAAACTGAGAACAGAACAAAGTCCCATGATTCAACAACGGTAGTGGAACCCATTTAAAATGATTCAACTCTGTATCTATTTTACATTTTGATATTTAAGTGGATATTTGAGTGCTAACATTTGGTGAAGAGGCTTTTTACAGCCTCGTTTGGTAATTTAGCTACCAACAAGTAGGTACTGGCTAACAGTGAAAAACAGTGGATTTTTAAAAAAAAATTATTCTGGTTTATTAATAGTCAGTACTGCTAAGGTATTGCAGGAGACATTGCGGAATGGCAAGTTCACAGTGCATCTCAAATCTTTATAGGTGCCGGCTCTGTTCTTGTGTCCTTGCGAGTTCATTCTTTGCAAGGTTACTAGCCAGAAACACACCTCCCAAGGACACAAGTCTATTCTTCATGTTCTTGTTACTGAGAAACACCCAGTGTTAACAATCACAGGAAGCAATTACCAAAAATACATAGTGGAAACCAGAAAGGGACACATGGGGGTGCAAAGTGTGGGAAGATGCTGGGGTCAAAGCTAGGATGTAGCACTACAGATTAAGACTTATTGTCCCTACTGCTGAGAACACACATATAGTGAAGAATTCCATCCATTCTCTACAACACTTATCCTACTGGGTTATGGGGAATTGTGGAGCCTATTCCAGGAGACTCAAGGCAGGACAGGATGCAGAACACAATCAGAACAGTCACACACTACGGACAATTTAGAGATGCTGATCAGCCTACATCGTATGTGTTTGGACTGGGGGAGGAAACTGGAGTACCTGGAGGAAACACCCAAAACATGGGGCAAACTCCACAAACACGTGGCAGGGCAGGACTCAAACCCCCAACCCTGGAGGTGTGAGGTAAACGTGCTAACCCCCAAGGACACTGTGCTCCCACTTAGGGAAGAATTCTTCAATATCATTTTGAAAAATATAGTTGAATTCAGTTCTAGAAATAATTCCAGTTGCTTGTGTCAGATTTTACTGGTCATAGTGAGATATTGAGATAGTGGGCCACAATTTCGTGCATTGGATTACCTTGTAAATCCTTACCTTGTAACTATATACTATTTGCTTCTTTAAGTGCAGAGGAGGTACATAGTGTGTCATATTGTATACATTTATCTTCAGTAGATACCTTCAGTAGAAACACTGATGGAAGCCCCAGTCCATCAAAGGACACACACACACACACACACACACAACTAGGGGCAATTTGGAATATGTGAGAGTAATCTCCTGGGAACGTCCTGGGAATTTGAGGCTAAAATTGTTGAACTAATAAATTCATCTACTGTATTTGTTGAAATCCTTCCATTAGCGTAAGCTATACACGCATACACACACTCTCTTTTTTTCTCTTACTCTATCACTCCTTTAGTGCGTTGCTGCTCTGATAAACTCAGTGAAATAATTCAATTAATTTTATTTTGTTGTTATTCATGCTTTTTTTAAATATAATTTTCAAACCAACTGCTTGTTTAATTACACTAAATATAATTAATATTATATAAAATAAACGGAGATAAACAAATCACCTGTTTACATCATGCGACTTATTTTATCCAGAATGCTTACTGACCTGTGTGTGTGTGTGTGTGTGTGTGTGAGTGTGTGTGTGTGAGTGAGTGTGTGTTGAGCCCCATGGGAACAGTGAGATGTGCAGGTGTGCCTACTAATGGAACATCACAGAATGATGTAAACATTCATTTCCCAGCTACTATTACACACACACACACACACACACACACACACACAATTGCAAAATTAAAGTTTAGAACACCGGCTGCTCAAAAACGATCTGTATATTTTGCAAAAACTAGTAGATATTCTGATTTTTTTAATCATTTGCACTGGTCTGGCTTCCTTTCTTCTTGTCTTTAAGTGTGACAACTTGTTGTGTGCTATCTGAGTCAAAAACCGCTACTTATTATGATCCAGATCCAGCTGATGTTGGACTGGATTTCCATCCAGGGTGTTTTCTCACCTCTCTCACATCGTTCCTGGATAGGCTCCAGATCCATGGCAATTATGTTAGCTGCAGACTAAACGGCCAAGTGCAAGTACAACTCAATTCATATTAAATCATTCTGCTCATGCTAATTCTCACCATTTTTGTGTAGGTGTATCGGTATTTTGTGTAGGTGTTTAGTAAAGATCCGGTGTTGTGACAAATCTAGCCTTGCTAATTAATAGGCGTCACAGTATACAGGTGTGTGTGTGTGTGTGCGCACACTCACAGGATGAGGATTTGTGCAGCATTGTAAAATTTGCAGCATAATAATGAAGTGCTAATTAGCAATAACTAATTTCATAATTTCTGTATTTTCTATTGCATAAATACTTATAACACGCTGTTAGCATGAATCACATAACCTCAAGCTGAAAGTGGATGGCCTTGACAAAAAAAAAAAACTGATTCTAAACTTTTAATTGCTTCACAAACGGGTGCTGAGCCAAAAAATATTGGCAACGTTGACAAGGTGATTTGGATGGCTTCCAAAATCAACAGCATATGCAGGGGGGATTTTAACTCGGCTAATAAGCCGGAGTGTTTTGGTTTTGCAGAAAGACGCGTAGACCAAACAGTCTGGGCTCACGCTTTGAAGTTGTTGACCTGAGGTAAAAGTTCACTTTCGCATGTTACAACGCTTAGGTTTTTTTTTTTTGTTGTTGTTGTTGTTGTTGTTGTTGTTGGGTGTTTTTTTTTTTTTTCATGTTATTAAATCAAATAAATGTAAAAAAATGTAATAAATAAATTCATGAATTCCAATAAAAAAACTAAATCTTATTTACTGTCGGGGAAAAAAACGATAATTTGGCTAAATCAGAGAGCATGTAATGAGAACAAATTCAACATGTTATAGAGTTGGATATTTTTCCAATATAAAGAATTTACTTGATAAATTCATGACACATGAGGCATGTTAGGATTTATTTATTTATTTGTTTGTTTGTTATATATATATATATATATATTAACTGGCTAAAATAATACTGAAACAATAATATATTCATATAATTTCTGAGGATATTTTTTGATTCATAATATCATGATTCTGTTTGGCTTTGTTTAGAAAACTGTAAAAAAAATAATATATGAATAAATAAAATGAATGATAATTTAGAAAATCAATTAAATAACAGTCAAATAGACTAAAAAATATTTTTGTATCAAATTTTTTATAATTTTGTTGATATAAGTGCGAAATTCTACGAAAAATTTCGTATTTTCTACAAAAAACTACGAAATTCTTTTTAATATTATTATTATTGCCTATATTTCACCTGTTCAGGTCCACAGAGATTTACTGGCATTTTGCTTGAGAAACAGAGCTAATAGGAAAATAAATCCCTTGTCATTTTGAGTCAACAATTTTTCAGGAACCTGATCTTGCACAAAGGGTAATACACAAGGGTAAATTTCCTTCATTGTGCTCGATATTGAGTTGCTCACTTAAACCCTGCTAGCTTTTATTCATATCTCATAGCATCACTATATCTTAGCAGATCTAAACTGTAGTTTAAGAGGAAATGGCTAATAAACATATGTTTAGATACAGATTTATGCTGAAGGAATATCTATTTTGAATTTAGTTCAGAATGAAGGGGATGATTTATGAGCAGTATGGCTTTTGATGACTTCTGCATTTTCAAAAGTGTGTGTGTGTGTGTGTGTGTGTGTGACAAGATGACAAGATGTGATAATGCATCACAGGAAAGATTCAATCTCTATCTCTCTCTCTTTAATTGTGAATCAGGGACTACTCTTTATGGATCCAACAGCAGGCCAGGGACCATAAAGCCCCCATAAAATCAACCTGAGTCTGTGTGTGTGTATGTGTGTGTCTATGTGTGTGTGTTTGTGTCTGTGTGTGTGTGTGTGTGTGTGTGTGTGTGTATGTGTGTGTGTGTGTGTGTGTGTGTGTGTGTGTTTGCATATTGTAATAGTACATAATAAGTCTATATGGTCACATACACAATATGACAAGCTAAAAATAATAAAATAAATATTTGAATGATATCTTGTTTGATTCAAATAGTTTCAAAGTTTGATTAAATAATGTAATAATTAGGCCCGGTCTTCCACTTTAACATATGGCTTGTTTACCCACACAGCAAGAAATAAATTAAGTGATCACATGCACAACTAAAATTATTCCAGCTTTACTGGGGGGATTGCTGGGACAACACACTTTTAAACATAAACAATAAAAAGTCATAAATAAATCAGAAACGTCGGAATGCACTCATTTGCAAGGCTGAATTTATTATATTTGTTTTTGAAAAACACACCATTTTTAGATAATTAACAGGACCTGCAAAATTATAATGACGAAAGATGCAGCTGATGATAATTTTGGGGGAAACACACAGGTTCTCCAATGCTTATTTATATAAACTGTAAATGAATTCATTTTCTTCACAAATACATATTTAACTGAAGGTAATTTTTCAGTATAGGCTTCAAAATATATTGTGTTGACGATATTTTCCTTTGCAATCACTTCAGCCAAACCGAAGCCCTTTACTTTTGATCACTGTTCAATGATCATTTACGAATAATTATTACAATATTTTCAGCTTTTGCAGTCGCTTTATGTTAGAGGAGGCTGAGATATGTAAATCTCTATAACCTTTTCTATAAATGTATATCACAGAATGTTTACGTTCTTGAATCAGATGGTCAGAAGGTGTAAATTAATGTTCCATAACAGCACAGCCTGAACATTAGTTCTGGCTGTAACATTAATGTAAGGGTTATGTTAATGAGCTTAGTCTAATACATTATTGTATCCCGAAGTAGATTATTTTCATATAACAGTGTTATTTCTTATACTTGCTGTGATCATCTGAACTGACTTGTGAAAGAATAATAGAAGAATAAACCATTTCAGGAAGTGCTGTTAGTGGAAAATAATCAACATCAGGGTGGTAGCAGTTTCAACACCTTGTAATATTTCACATGTCACTTGTATTGATTAATATTAGATATTATTTCATTTAAAATATCATTACGGCTCCCTGGTGGTCCAGCAGCAGGACCCTGCTCTCTCACTGCCATGGCCCAGGCTTGATTCCCAGGCAGGGAACCAACCCAGTCACTGAGGGGTTAACCCTGTAAAGTCTGGATGAAATAGGAGGTTTACATAAGGAAGGGCATCTGACATAAAATCTGTAACGAAATCAAATATCTGAATTGGATGATTTGTTGTGGTGACCCCGAGCATATTAAAGAAAAATCGTTGTTTGGTGATAATCATTGCTTTAAATACACTAAAAACTCTCATATCCTCTGTGTGCATATCAAGCACTGGCATGAAATCACCACCACATGAGAACACCAACAGTATCTCATAAACACACTGATGATTACAGTCATTAATATTCAATTTATTCATCTCAATATTAATACAAATCCTGTGTTTTTACCCGATCCAAAAAAAATAAATAAATAAATAAACAGGGGTGTTACATAATCCCAGTATACTTGTTATAGACAAATTAAATCCGTAGAAGGATATCTTCCTGACGAGTCTGTATTTATAATGTAAAGCTATAAATGATTTAATATTTAGCATTATTGTTATCATACTGTCAATTTTTACACACCTAGATCATGCCCATTAAAAAAAAATAAAAAAGTGTGTGTGTGTGTCAGTCCAAGCAGTCCATTTCAAATGCGGCTCCTAATTTGACAGAGACTGTAAAAGCATTGCCAAGGTTTAAATTGCCTTGCGTATAAGCCAGCATGTTTTGTGATGCTTAATTACCAATAATTGTTTCATATGTTTGGGTTTTTTTATTTGTTTCTTTGTTCCAAATCCCCCCCCACCCCCATCCTTTCCTAAGTCACTTTGGTGGCCCATCAGAACTGATGTGATGTGAATTGAAATAATGGGTTAATTTATTGTTCCTAATTAGTTGGAGCTGATTTTGAGAAATTAAGATTTTGTATGTAATAATATAATAAAATAAGAGTCTTATGGGTTTGTTTAAAATGCATATGACATACAAGTTATTTAAGTTGGGTCCAACTTGCTACTATCGTGATGGGAGTGGCCTCTCCCAGGATGACTCTGCCCCCATCCACAAAGCTCAGTGAATGGTTTGTTAAGGTTCAAGATGATGTAAAACCCAAACCCATTTTAACACCTGTGGTAGATTGAGGAGCAACATGTTATACACCTCTTTCATCAAAACACCTGCTGAGGGGAAATCTTTTGGAATAACTGTGTTCATCCATCAAGTACAGTACCAGAAATGTGTAGAATCAATGTCAAGGTGAAAAGAAGTTGTTCTATCATCCCATCATGGCCCAGTGATAAACTTTATTTTGGTTAGAACAATAAAAATCTTGAACAATTAAATAAATTTTGTTGTAAATATTTTTTAATGTGTAGAAAGAAAAGGATTTGCATGTCCTTAAAAAACGGAGGATATTAATTAATAAATGATTTTACAAAAAAAAAAATTAATGCATAAACAGTGGTAAACAAGATGAAGTCGTCATTTAATTTTTTACAGCTAGCTCCTAGTGATATTAATGTATTTTATATATGAACCATTTTTCTAAGTGTGTTATTTCACAGATTTTCCTTTATATATGCCTGTTATTGTCTGTCTTTCTTTTTTTAAATAATCACCAACAAGGCTAATGAGATAACTGAAGCATGCTAATACTAGCTTATGGTTTAACCTGGTATCGAACACACACACACCACTCTGTTATCCAACGGTTGCTAACGTGTGAAACTTATTTTTTTCTAGCTAGGAATCTGCCGTTGCACATTTGGCTCATTTTCTTTACCCGCATATATACTGCTGCTCAGATACATTTAAGATCTGCTTACTGCTCGATTTGCATGCTATAACAATATAACACTAAAACTAACATGACCCTTTGACACGATCGATCACAAAAGCCCTAATTTGTCTTTATTCAGCCTATAACATGCTTATAGATAATTAACGCATGAACATACGACACCTCTGAGAACAACACTTGCAATGTTGTCTTCGAATTTGTCCGAAAATAAGGAACGTTTTCGAAGACAGCTGTCCTTATGGTGCCCTTCGAAAGGGACAGACTTTGTCTCAGAGGCGCAATTACTGCCGATATTTTTAAGTGTCCGTCATAATATTATGCGCGTCGAATATATCGTTGAGTATACAGCATTATGGATTGCTGGTCATGCCTATATTTTCTCTGTATTTGGTGTTATACACCTTTAATTAAAAAAAAAAAGAAGAAAGAAAGAAAGAAAGAAAGAAAGAAAGAAAGAAAGAAAGAAAGAAAGAAAGAAAGAAATATGGTGAAAGAAAGAAAGAAAGAAAGCACTGCAAGAAAAAAAAATTCCTGCCATTTTCTGCCTCGCTTTGATTAATGTTTTTTTCCTGCCTAATAAAAGGTTCACAAACCATCTGTTTTAGTCCCTAATGCCTTGCCCAAAGGTTTCTTCCCCCTCTTACAGGCACTGAGCCAACAAACATTCCTCTCTCTCTCTCTCTCTCTCTCTCTTACTCTTTCTTTCTCTCTGTCTCTCTCTCTTTTTCTCATAAACACACACAGATACACACTCTCCAACTCTCTCTTTCTCACTCCTCTTTTCTTTTTCACTTATTCCTCTCTCTCTCTCTCTCTCCCCCCCCATGTAAATAGCCTCGCTCTTTTTTTTTAATCTCGCACTGCCATTTCCTTCTCATCGTTATGCATATTCATTGCCAGTAAACATTTTCATCGTCTACATTTAATCTCCTCCAACTGCAATTACGCGCCGGCCGTCACTCCTCTCTCCCTCTCTCTCTCCGTCTCTCTCCTACTCTCACACAGCTGTCCCACAGATGGGGCCTGAAGCCAAAAACACACCAAATCCACATTTACAAGATTCCTGTGGAATTTATTTAAAAGGGGGAAGGCCTTTCTAATACTATTGTGTTATTTTGCTGTTATTTCCTCTTCTTTATTTCTGACACCTAATATCTCTCTTGTCTCAGTCTTTTACTTTCTTTGGCTTATAGTCATGTCTCCTAGTGTGGGTTCATTTTTTGTATAGAGAATGAAGGGAAGAAGGTGAGAGCATGACAGGTTATTCACTATCATGCTTCCTCATTCTCTCTGTTTCTCTCTTTCCCTCTCTTTCCCTCTTCATCTCTTTCTATAGAATATCTATAGTTGTACTCTAGAGGTTTCTCACACAGAACTCTCCTTTTTTTGGGTCTGTATACAGTGTTATATATTGCAGGTGCCTAAAATTCTTGTTTGGGAAAGAAAATTTATTTTTCAATAAAGACAGGAATCTACAGATTTATTTAGTGCTTGAGTAGGTTTGTTAAAAATGTGTAGATTTTTGAGAATGTTTGGGGTGGAACTTAAACCTGGTGTAGTGCTGATTTTTCATTCATTCATTTCATTCATTTCATTCATTTCATTCATTCAGTCAGTCAGTCAGTCAGTCAATTATTCATTCTTTCATTTATTCATTTATTCAGTCAGTCAGTCATTTATTCATACAGTCAGTCAGTCAGTCAGTCAATTATTCATTCTTTCATTTATTCATTTATTCAGTCAGTCAGTCATTTATTCATACAGTCAGTCAGTCAGTCAGTCAATTATTCATTCTTTCATTTATTCATTTATTCAGTCAGTCAGTCATTTATTCATACAGTCAGTCAGTCAGTCAGTCATTTATTTATTCAGTCAGTCAGTCAGTCAGTCATTTATTTATTCATTCATTCATTCATTCATTCAGTCAGTCAGTCAGTCAGTCAGTCAGTCATTTATTTATTCAGTCAGTCAGTCAGTCAT